>NC_052057.2:11869266-12116766 GCF_903992535.2 Arvicola amphibius | reverse complement strand
TCTCCTCTGCTTTATAGTAAAGGCTCTCAAAAAAGTGATAGTAATTCACAGTCCCAAACACATCTAAACATCTTTTATTCATTCTTCAGTCCACATAATCATATCCTACAAGCTGGGTCTTCTGTTGTCAAGGTTGTTGCTATATTCAAAGGACATATTTTAGTACTAATTTCACTTTGTTCTCTCTCTGGGAATGAATTATTGACCATTCTCTTCTTGAAATTCCCCTCCACTGTTTCCTGAGGTGTGGTGTGCTCCCGAGGGTCCACTTTTGGACGTCTTCCCGCCTTCACATTTTCTTCTCACAATGCCATTCACTTTCATGGCTCTGATCATCTTCCATGTGCTGAGAATTTCTTAATATACACTTCCAGGCTAAGCTGCTTTTGTAAGATTCAGTTCCAGCCCATATATCAAAGTTCTTACTACCTCTTTTGAATGTCTCAAAGGTACTTGAAACTCATCGCGTCCATAACTCATTTTCTTTCCCCCATAAAGTTCCATCCCTTCTCTTGCTCTCTCTCTCTCTCTTGAGGTAAGTGTTGAAAGGGAGAGTCAAAGTCTCCAAACTAAAGTTTGTTCCAGTTTGTTCAAACAGCCGTGAAGTCTGCTGATCCAACTTTACTCCTCTGCTTAAAATATCCCTAACTAAGATCCATTTACATCCTCAAGAGTCTCTTCAGTGGTCAACTTGAATCATCCCCTGAGCCCTGGGTCCCTGTTCTGGTCTAGAATAAATGACCTTTGTCCGAGACCCCATTGCTGCATTTCATGACTCCTTCAAGTATTTGGTGGTCTCTTTGGGAATCATTTCGACACGTATCTTGAAAGACTGCAAGAAACTTGAGGGTAAGTGTGCCTTTACACCCTGTCTATCTACTGTGGTTTTCACGATGCCTGCCGTATTGTAGGTGCTGACTAGATTTAAGTTGACTTCTGATGAAAGGCTAGCTACTCTATAATACTGGGTGGAGGTTTCCAGTGGGGGTATATGCCACTTTCTACAGTGCTAAGACGATGCTCAAGTGATTCTCAGAATGATGTTTTATGTCTTCTTTGCAAGGTAATACTTAAGAAGACAGCAGTGATGGGCAATGAACCAGGGCGTTGAGCACAGGTTTTCCCTTTCCTGTTTTGATCTTCTCAGTTAGGCTTCCATCATGGAGTTTCTGGAGCACAATCCACATCATGTCTGTAATCAGGCTAATGAATGTAACCGCAGTGATAGAAGCAGATACTCAGCTCTGCTCGATGTCTATTTCCAGTCCTGGACCTATAATGGATGTTAAGAAAGTGGATCTAAGGCCGGGCGGTGGTGGCGCACGCCTTTAATCCCAGCACTCAGGAGGCAGAGGCAGACGGATCTCTGTGAGTTCGAGACCAACCTGGTCTACAAGAGCTAGCTCCAGGACAGGCTCTAAAAAAAGCTGCTGAGAAACCCTGTCTCGAAAAAACCAAAAAAAAAAAAAAAAAAAAAAAAAAAGAAAGAAAGTGGATCTATGTATGCAGGAGAATGCAGTTCCTAATCACAATATGAGACTCATGTCCAAGAGAGATGCGGCTTCTCAAAATAAACCGGCTTATAGTATCAGGCGAAGGCAAGACTGCTGCACTGATATTATAGTGTGCGCATAATAAAATTAGTGATTTCAGCTGTTTCTTCCTGGTATCTGTTTTGTAACATGTTGTCAAGTACTTTATATGGATTTTCTCGCTGAACTCTCCAAATTCCCCGCTGTTTCAATTAAATTAATTCGTCTATGTTAAGATAATGCTCAGTTAAAGACTGGCTCATTTAAGGTCTTTTTTGCTCACATTGTCACAAATACAGAGGGCGAGATGTGACTTCTAATGTCAGTTCTCGTTCTCAAAGGTGTCCAGGCTCTCGGCTCATCTGTTAGATTTCTACTCATGCTCCCAAAATGGCTGCCCTAGCTCCAATGTATCACTGGCCTGATAAATATAGGAGTGCTATTGTGCAGTTTTTTTTTTTTTTTGTGTGTGTGTGTGTGTGTGTATCTTGCTCTAGGAAGAAGGAACTACTCAGAAGAAAGATCTTCATAAATTTCTTAAGGAGCAAAGGGTAGATTAGAATACCATTTCTTATCAATTTCTGAATACGTAAAGATGGAAAAGAAATCTTTGGCATTCTTAGCCTGTGGTATATCTGTTCCATTTCTGCTCAAGAAGACAATGGAGGAATAGCAGTTGGTAAGAAACACTGTTTTTTGCTGCAGTGGGTAATATTTTATTGGCTTATGTTGGTAACTAGCAATGATTACACACACAAGGAAACTTCCGGTTGTCCCCACAGGAGGTCTGACGTCAGGTCATCTCATCCCCCTTTGTTTCCACAGCTGACTCAGTATGACCTGCACTACTGTGGTCCACGCTGCTGCATGGCTGCCAGCCACGTGGCTGCTGGCAGTATGTACCTACTCTGCACGTAACACTCCACTTTCAGCAAGCAAGGAGGATGCTAAAAGTGAGCTTTGTCCTCCTGCCTTTCTCTTATAAAGAAGGGAAAGACTTCTTAGAATCCCCAGCATTTCTTTCTCCGGGCCATTCAGATCTGGATTCCACGTCCTCCCCTCGACCTGTTCTTGGCAAACAGGAATTGACTGGTATGATTGCTGCAGATTAAACATGTACACGTAACACTCACAATAGAAATTACACGTGGAAGTGAGTGGGGTTCCTCAGTGCATTGGAGACCAGAAAGGAATGAAGAATCCTAGACATGTGTTTCCCCTCCCGACGCCCCGCCCCCAGCCCCTGGATCTTTAGACTGTGCAATACTATAACTGCTAGCTCTTCTGAGCCAACATTTGGTCTAGTTCAGTAAATATCTCTATGCATTAGAAATCATGCCAGGTAATATAGTTAGAAGGATTTATCAGAGGAGCTCTTGATCTCCAGGGACTGTTCTCATGTGGTAAAGAAAAAAAAATGTATGTAGCTGATGTAGATGTTTGAGTGTATGGGTTTCTTACAGTTTGTGTTTTCTTCTTAGAATTAATGTCGGAAAACGTACAATTCTTTGGAAGTTTGAATAAACAAGAATAGCATTTCAGAACTTATTTTCTTTGTCCTTGCTGTCTAAACCTTTAAAAAAACTGTTACTGGCATGCTCCTCACAATTCTTAAAGAAAAAAAAAACCAACAAAATAGCAACAGCACACCTTTAATAAGAGATAAGAAAGGCAGCGTAGTCTAAACACCCAGCCCAGTGGGTGACTGCCACAGGTGAAGTCAGGGAGGGAAGTTAGTGATACACGGTGTACCTTGATAAGTCATTTTAAGATTCAAACTAATTAAAATTTGCATTTTGAGATGTAGATTAAATTCCTGTTAGACGCAATAACTTGGTCAAAGATTTTAAGGTGCTTGATCTGTTAGCAGGCAGCTGACTGGGGTCCTTTCGCTCTGCTCCAGTAGAAGTGAGAGTCTTCTTGGGCTGTTTTGTTGTTTGTTTGTTTTGACTTTTTTCCTTCAGCCAGTGACAAGAGCAAATGGTGGCAGCAGACAGAAGGGAACCGTAGCAGGTGGTGCCTCCTGCTGGTATACATCCCTTCTTCCCTTAACCCCTGACACCATTGGCCTTACTGGGCCTGGAGGCTTTGTGTAAACCTAAGAAGACAACAGCTAGTGTCACAAGTCATGGCCCAGGGAGTCAGATGCTTGGCCCTTCAGGCCAGTGCTACGGCTTCCACTACTGTCACTGTCAACGCTGGTGACCACCGCCTATGCTCCTGTTGCTCTGCCTGGGCTCTGAAAGCTCCGTCTCTACCTGGCATGGCAGCCTGCTGGCTTCTGACCTGTGGCTCCAAAGACGTGCCATTTCTGTGTGAGTCTCTGCCATGGTTGAGACTCCAGAGGTTCTCAGAACTCCTGTTCTCCAATGGCTCTGCCATTCCCTTCCGGTTGTCAACCAGGTGGTCCTTTGCTGCTTTTGCAGTTCTCTTCCTGATTGGCAAGCTTGCTCAGCTGAAAGGAAACAAACACCCCCCCCCCCCAAAAAAAAGCAAGCAAACTAAACCCCAAAGATGGCTTTTATTGGTCCTGATGTTGGAACATGAGGGAAGGCAGTCAGGAGAGCAGAGGACATTCCCAGTCGATGAGGGAACAAAACAGTCACATCCCCTTCCACTTCTTTGTGTATTCAGAGGAAAATAAATAACACAGAGCTTACAACAAGAACCTAAGAACTAGCACTAATTAAGATTTTTTAAAAAACAATTTTAACAGTGTTTTTTTTTTTTTTTTTAGTAAGGCTTAACACCTGCTGGGTGAGTTTCAGTCATCTGCCCCTGACTCAGTCAACCTATTCTGTTGCTGTCCTGAAACACAGAGACACGCACAAGGTGAGTTTATTGGCCCCAAGTAGGCCCTCCCCCAACACCAGTCTGCAGCAGCCAGTAGTCCATCGGCCATTGAATGGGGTTTCTCACTGAATTCCAGAATAGAGCAAAAGTTATTCTTTTATCTCTAAAAGATTTTGCTGTTTATTGTCTTAGACTTGGGCTTCAACTTGTTTTCTAACTCCTAAACTACATATATCATCCCCCAAACTCTGTTTCCTGTAACTTAAAAGTGTAAAACGCAGATGGCTGAAGAAAAGATAGCTTTAAAATATACAAACGCACAGTTATTTTGGGTTATTGTTCACTAGTAAGAAATTATAGTTTTCTATTTTATGACTTTTAGGAGTTTTAGAGGTTGGCGAATGATCTTTGAGCATTTCATCCCTCTGCACAAACATGTGCAGTTTTTGTCTGATGGTTGAAAAGTCTTCTCTGAAACCATGGTGTTCAGTTGCTTGTTTTAGTGCTGACAAGTTTGTTGGGATGGTGTTAAGTTACCCTGTGGAGGCTGACTTAGAAATAGCTCCTTAGAGTTCTAGATTTTTTATTCTGTGTTGATGTTAGGGGATTTTGGGTATTTATTTATTTTTTGATTTAAATATTATATGTCTTTTTTAAAACTTTTTTTTGATTTTTGGTATTTAAACCATACAATCGTTTCCAAGTGTTTTTTCTTAATATTAGTGTTTTTAGACAGGGTGCTGTTTTTGTAGTTGAAAGGCCTACCTCTATGCTTATATATTATTGCATACACACACACACACACACCTCACACACACACACCTCACACACACACACACACCTCACACACTCACACGTACATGTACATACAGGCATGTATTTTAAAAGATTTTTAAAATTTCTTTATTTCCCATTTTTCATGGTCTTTTCTTTTGTTTTTGAAACAGGATTGCTCTGTGTAGCCCTGGCTGTCCTGCAACTAGCCCTGTAGACCAGGCTGGGCCTCGCCTTCTGAATGCTGGGATCAGAGGTGTGCATCACTACCACATAGCTTGTCTTTGTTTTTTATTTGAATGTTGCTTCTTGAAGCTGTGGCAATAAGTTTTTTATGGTATATTTTTATGGTAGAAAATTATTTATTTATATGTTTATATTTGCTAACAATTCTAATTTAGTCCTAGAATGTTTTTATCGGCTGCTTCTCATGCTCAAGTTTCTTTTCTTCTTGCTTTGGTTTATATTTTCTTGTACTTTCTAAAATCTACTGTAGCCATTTAAAATGTTTTTCCTTCATTTTTATTTTATGTAAATGAGAGTTTTGCCTGTATAGCTATCTGTGTGCCTATACCATGTGTTTCCAGTGCCCATGGGGACCAGAAGAGGGCATTAGATCCCTTGAGATTCAAGAAGCAGGTGGTTATGAGCCACTATGTGGGTGCTGGGAATCAAACCTGGATTGTCTGGAAGAGGAGCCAGTGTCCTTAAATACGGAGTCAATTTTCCGGCTTCTGCTTCAGTCACCTTGATAAAAGCACATGAAATAAATAAAATAAATAAAAGCACTGAAATATCATGGATGAGGTTGGACACAGGCTTGGGAATAAAATCTATAAATTTTTTGATGGTCATGGGCAGACGTACTGATTTAAAACAATTTCCTCAAAAGGAAATCCATTACTGAATGGATTCAGAACAGCGCATTTTGGACTTTGCACCTTGAACTTACAGTGAAATGCTTGGTTTTATCTCTTCAGAGAACAGACTGCAGTGTAACATGAGGGAGGCCAGGCCTGGGGTTTTCTGTCCCGCCCGGTACCCCACAACTGTTTAGCCCCAAAGAAAAATCACATACAGGTCTCTAAAGTTATAAAGCTGATTGGCCCATTTTTGTTGGGGTTTCTGTCCCACCTGGTACCTCACAGCCGGCAAGCCCCAAACAAATAACACAGAGATCTCTATAAGTTACCAAGCTGATTGGCCCATTAGCTCTAGCCTCTCATTGGCTCACTCTCACATCTTGATTAACCCATTTTTTGATCTATGTTAGCCATGTGGCTCAGTACCTTTTTTCAGTGGTGCAGATCACATCCTGCTGCTTCGGTGATCTGGACAGGCGTGGGAGGAATCAACTTCTTCCTTCCCAGAAATCTCCTGTTCTCATTACATCATTTCTACTTCCTGTCTGTTTTTTCCACCTTTACTTCCTGCCTGGCCAATCAGCGTTTGTTTAAAACATGATTGACAGATTACAGACAATTCTCCGGCACTGCAGTGTGCGACTGAACAGGCTGGGATGTGGGGTTGAGTCTCTGGAGAAATTATCTACATAGGCAAAATCACCAGCTGTCACGTATTTGTAGTCATCTCTGGGACAGAGATGTAGTTAAATATAACTGGAGAGGAGAGCTGGGGCTGCTCTAGGGCTATGCTGTGTTTCTCAGTTTAAAAGCTCAAGCTCCCCCCACCCCTAGGTTCATAAAGACAACACTGAGGGGAATGGAAGATGAGTGGCCAAGGCTGAAGACCTAATGGGAAAGGAATTAGAAGTAGTGTTAGATACGTCTCTTCATGGAACTGGAATATGATATTTTTGGGAATTGGCTTAAATTAGTTTTGAAAGAGAACTTTGATCAGAGGGTCCATGGCCATTTTACTTGAAAAGACAACTCGATGACTCTCTTTAGCTATTTACTGATTTACCACACCAGTGTTTTGCGGGGTGCAATGGAGTTTAATATTTGTATGTTTCGTAAGAACAAGGATAGATGCGTATGTGTGTAAATAACAAGTTTTTTAATCCTGCAATTAAATAGTGATATTAATTTTATTAATTGAAATCTAAAAGTCTTGAGGGCTTGAGAGATAATGTCCCAGTGGTTAAGAGTACTTGTTGTTTGGGGGAAAGGTTCCAAGCACCTACGCCAGGAGGCTCACAGTTCCAGCTCCAGAGAATCTGATGCCCTCTTTTCTCCTACCTGGGTACCCACATAAACACACATACTGACAGATCATAGATATCCCCACATATAAATTAAAAAATAAGAGAATAAAACTCTTGTCTTTTTTATGCTGTTTAATAAGCCTCTTCCTTGACACATTTTTTGCTTCCTGTATCAGATAGCGTTTTTAAGAAAATCCTTGATTATTTATTTATTATTTTATAAACAGAGGCCTTATATCACTTCAGAAGCATAATTAAAAGCACTATTAATATAATGAAGATGAAGTTTTCCCTTTTGCCATCAGTTTAGCTAGCTTTCAGATACATTTATTCAAAGGAGACATTAGCTATCATGGTAGTTCATCCCTCTTTTTATAGCAAGCCCCGTGGCTGGATCATCCCTGTGGTCCATTAATCTCTCACTGCAGTACCCAGGAAGGGTGTTGGTTATAAGTAATCATAAACTGTCAGCTTTGAAAAGCGAACATTTGTTGGCTTCACAGGCGTGAAAAAACTAGTGATAAGTGGGGTTGTTAAAAAGTCAAATTAAATGTTAATTGATGCAAGGGCACAAAGCATTAAGGCACTTAAGCGTTTACGTGTAGGCACTACATTTATTAGACCTGACAAATTGTTCTGAAGAATGGCCGTAGATATTGGTGGTTTTTTTTGTTTTTTTTTTTTTTTTTGTACCACTCTTCTCTATGTGAGCATGACAATTCAAAACCAGTGTGAATACTGCTCTTGTTAGAGGTTTGCATAGTCTCATATGAAGCCACGGGCAAGAGTCTGACTCCATTGTACGTATTTACAATGTTTTATTTTTAAACAGTGTGGTGATCTAAGAAAAGAATCAAAGAACAGACTATCCTAGAAATTTGCATAAAGAGAAAAGGACACGCACGCTCTTGGGGAATTAAAGAGAAGATTCTTTCTTAATCATCTCATACATTTAAATGACTCAGATTTGCATAAATGCTGAAGTGTGAATTGTTACTTTACAAAAAAAAATCCAATTCCTTTCAGACCATTGCTAATTATTCCTGGCTAATGTGGTAAAGTTAAAGGCACAGCAAATCACGGATATGCCTTGGCTGTCTTTCCCAGGGTGCTGACAAGAGGAGTGGCAGCACAGACTCCCTGTCTGATAGACAAGGCAGAAGTGGGCTGTAATGGTGTCATGGAGACAGCTTGCATCTTTGACTGCTCATATACTGTAAAAAATAGGACAGCATTGTCTGTAGCTCAGGAAGGATCAAATTTCACAGAAATGGTTCGCAAATCACCTGGCTTTGCTGCATTTTCGTATCATTCAAACTCTGCTAGCATCATTTGAAAGTTGGATTCTGCTTGATACTTTTAAATATATCACATTTTCACAAACTTGTTGCTTATGAAGTAATGACAGATATGGTAACAAACAGAGGACTAAGACTGTCTGAAGCACTCTTGGGTGACTAGTGATTCGTGACTCATCTTGTCTATGGAGTTTCCTGTGGTCAGAAACATGGAAATTCCAAGCATATTCGTGTTTGGGAAGGCACAGAATATTCTCTTTGAATCTGTCCCCCATGTACAGAATTTCTAGGACTGTGATTTTTCTCAACTGCTCTGTGGTTTCTGACACTTAGTACTGACATGCCATTGGGGCAGTCTGTTTTTTTTTTTTTTTTTTTTTTTTTTTTTTTTTTTTTTTTTTTTTTGGATTTTCTTTCTTCTTGATCACAATACATTAGAATTTATACCTTCCCCCAAAGTAGGACTCCAGTGAAGCAATGGCATAGCTACAAAGAAATATGAGAAGCATAGAAATATAAATATATTTGATTGTAGACTTTGAGAAATTAGAATTTAATCGATATTATTGAATTATCTCATTGCTTTACTGAGCACAATACTATCTTAGTTAGGATTTCTATTGCTGAGAAGAGGCAGCATGACCATGGCAACTCTTATATAGAAAAAAAAACCCATTTAATTGGTTGTCTTATCTTTCAGAGGTTTAGTCCATCATGTTGAATGATGGTAGTACATAGGCCAACATAGTGCTGTGCAGGCTGACATGGTGCTGGAGAAGGAGTTGAGGGTCCCACATTTGACCCAAAGTCAACAGGAAGTGAACTGCCACACTGGGCATGACTTGAGCAGATATGAAACTCCAAAACCCACCCCTACAGTGACATACTTCCTTTAACAAGTCCATATGTAGGTAGAGTTTTTTGTTGGAATGACCATTCATCTCCCAACCACACAGAGACTTATTATTAATTATAAATGCTTGGCTGATAGCTACTAACTAGTTCTTACTTGTTAAATTAACCCATATTTCTTATCTACATTCTACCATGTGACAGTACCTTTTTTTCAGTGCAGCATGTTCATCTTGCTTCTTTCTGCATCTCGCTTGAGACTCTGCCCTATTCTACTCCTTGCTGTCTTTTTGTTTGCAAGTCCTGCTGCCTAACCATTTCCTGCCTAGATATTGGCCAGTCCGCTCTTTATTAACCAATGAGAGTAATACATATTCGTCGTGTGCCAAAGGATTGCCACACAACTGCCATATCTATTCCAACAAAGCCCAACTTGCTATTAGTGCCACTCCCCGTGAGTTTATGGGACAGTTATATTCAAACTACCAGGAATACACAAAGAAATCTAAAATACAGTTGGTATCTACTAGGCTCTAACAGCCTATGTGGAAAGGGGCGGTAAATGAAGCAGTAGTGCCATTGTATCTCGTTATTCAGAAAACTCATCACAGAGGCCAAGCTTTCCAATTTGGATGTCTGTGAATCTGAAAGTACCATGAGCAGAAGTTAATTTGGACAGTGGTAGCTTCTTTAACAAATATTCTCTAAATTCTCCATGGCTTAAGGGAAGAAATGCTTATTTACAGCTTACAAACTGTCCTGCTCAAATTTTTGGACTTCTAAGTAGTGATTCTTGTTGGAACCAAACTTTTTCACATCTTATGATTCTATATCTGTTGGCAAATGTTTCTCAAAGATTGTTGTGGTTTTTCTAATTTGAACCATAGAAAGAGGAGTGTGAAGGATCTTCCAGAGGAAGTGTACAATAACACAGTCACACATCAGTTCTGCCTGTGTTTGGAGAAAATATGCCACAGCTTGCTTCAGTGAGGCTGAGAGAACTGACCCATGAAGGAAAGGAAATGTATATGTGTATGCTGACTAGTCTCTACCATGCTCTGCTCCTTTGGTTACTATATGTGTCTATGTATATCTATCAATAGTTGCCTCATAATCATCTTCTAGTGACAATTAAGTTCTAGAACAAGAACCTAATAAAAATTCAATTGTTTTAATTGTGTATGTATATGGGGACATGCAGATATATGTGCATGAGTGCATGTCCTCAGAGGCCAGAAGAGGGTGTGGTATCCCCTGGAGTTGGAGTTACAGGTGAGAGTGAGCTACCTGACATGGGTGCTGGGAAACACACTTGAATCTTCTGCAAGAGCAGACCATGCTCTTAAACACTGAGAAATCTCCAACTCAACCTCCTTTTAAAATTATTTATTTTTAGTTTCAATATTCAACAAAGGAGTAGGTCTTTATTCCTTGTCTTAACATTGCATTATACAGTGTGATAAAACAACTGTGTATCTTATCTAGGCTTTATTTTGAGAATCAATTTTTCACATCCTTGTAGATGGGTGCCAGGAGGTTCCTCAACTGTGAATTTGGTCTCCAACCCTGACAGGAACTTCTGGCATAGAGCTGCCAAATTCATCAGAATTTCTTTGATGGCAGGAACTTCTGTTGTTCTAATAAGGCAGGTCTTTGCATGCTCCTGGATAGTCTCATAGAATCTGGCTGCCAAGAGACCCAGTAACATGATTAGGAGGTTGGGATTTTCAGTCCCACACTCCTCGATCCCTAGGGATAATAAAGAGATTGAAAGTTGAGCTGATAAGGATGCTCGAATCAGTCAAGCTGTGGTGATTTGAAAGGAAATGACCCCTGTGGTGGTTTGAAAGAAAATGGCTCCCAAAGGGAGTGTCACTATTAGGAGGTGTGGCCTTGTTGGAGGAAGTTTGTCATGTGGAGGTGGGCTTTGAGGTCTCTTTGGCTCAAGCTTCCTTCAGTGTGACAGTCAGTTGACTTCCTGTTGCCTTCAAGATGTAGGACTCTCAGCTCCAGCACCACATCTGCTTGTATGCTGCTGTGCTCCCCACCACGATGATAATGGACTGAACCTCTGAAACTGTCAGCGAACCACCACTATTAAATGTTTTGCTTATGTGAGTTGCATGGTTATGGTGTCTCTCACAGCAATTAAAAACTGAAGCTAAGACACAAACCTATGTAATGAAGCCATCAACCTCCAGAAGGACAGGATTCTGGGAGCTTTCAGAATGCTGACTACATGGAGAGGCCTGGGGAATGGAGGCCCAGAACCAGTATGTACTTTAAGCGTGTGTGTGGGTGTGTGTGTGTGGGGGGGTCCATGTTCCCCATCTCTCAGGAGTGGAACACTCTCCTTTGCATAGTGGATATGACTTCATGCTATCTGTTAATCTATGAACTAAAAAGAAAACCTATGACAGAGCTCTTTCTCCAGATATAAACTGTGACTGCCATACATGCGCCACCCACAACAGTAGATTAAATGTGATCAAAGTGGAGTAGGGAGAGAGATGGTTAGTTCTGGTCCACAGCCCTTGATGACTTTAGCGGTGGTTATGTGGATGACCATCTGACCTGTAAAAAAAAAGTTCATTTATTGGATTTTGATTCTAGTATATGGAAGAAAATCCCTTGTCCTGTATTCTCCAAAGTTGTTTATTCTGTTGAATAAGAAATACTTCCTTGTTTATTATCATCATGGTCACGGAAGAAGTGGGAAGTGATTATGCTCTCTCTTCATCAGCTGCACAGCTCGCATCGTCACTAATTACTGACGCAGTTTTACTGCATCCAGGTAGTATGATAAGGCAAAATGAGCAAACAAACAAACAAAACCCAGAGGACTTTGAAATCCCGGCCCAGTTTCTTTGGCAATATACTTATCTTAGGAACTTAGTAGGTGTCTGACCTATTCGTTTCTCATGTGCTCCGAAAGTTCTTTATCAAACACAGTTTGCTTTTCCTTTCCCTTCATTGAAAATAGAAACAATGCAACTTCTTATCCAGGGCACTACCGAGATCAAGCCTGCTTTCCTGTTCCGTGTTAAACAGTGTTGAGACCACACGAAGATTAGTTAGCTGTTTGCTCCAGGACGTTCTTGTTCCTGAAAGGTAACGCTGTGAAAAATTAATACAGCCACTTGTCCCAGCTTTTCATCAAGGTCATTACTCTGCTGTGTCCAACAAACCAAAGCTTAGAAAATCCCTGAAAACATTTTACTTAGCTAACACCTGTCATGAATTTTAGAGGTGTCATGGTCACTGTTTGTTTATCCTCGGTATTGATTGGAGGTTTGCCAGTCAAAAAACCAAAGTGTGAAGGTCTAGGAAAAAAAAAAGCCTTGATTTTTGTTTGACATCACTGCAGTGATGAGAAGCCTCTTTGTGGGACTGCCCATCTAAAAATTTTAAATTCTTACTACTCACTGAAACATGCTGTAGTCCCCAACACTGTCAGTCTTTGAGAAGAGCCAGGAGGAATACATGAAATTCTAAATGAAAAATGCCTATGCTTTCGGAGTCCTTTGGATTTCTGTGCTTTAAGGCATTTTTGTTGGCCTTAATGGTATTGTTAGTTACTTCTTGGATGTCATGAAGGAACTAACCTCATTTGGAGTGCAACTCACAGTTAATGGGCTTCTTCCAGAAAGCCCTTGTGGTACTTTGAACGAGACATTTCCCCTACAGGCTCATCTATGTGCAGACTTGGTCCTCAGTTGGTGGCACTATGTTCCTTTGGAGTTGTAAGCCAAAATAAACTCCTGCTTCTGTAAGTTGCTTTTGGTCATAATATTTTAATACAGCAACAGAAGAGGACTCATACGGAAAGGTTCCTAAGAAGATAATCAACTGAAAAGAGTCAAGTCTTGGGTATTTTGATCAAAATGACAACTACATAGAGTTGACAGCTTCTGGTCACAACCCACAACACAAGATCCATGGAAGAACCTGCTTTGGTCTTCATGCTTTAGCTAATTTTCTCAAGTTGTTTCAATTATTATGCAGTGTTTTAAGTTTCTGTATATGCTGATTTACCATTCCTCCTCTCTTATACTCTCAAATCCCTCATTCTTAGTGTTTGGTCTCTGCACCACTGCCAGCTCCTTGGGATAGACTTAGTAAGTCTATCGTCTATCTACTCACCTCCCTATCTACCTGTCTGCTTGTCTATGTCTATTTTCTACCTATCCAGCTATCATCTATCTATTCACTTTTCACATTTTTAAATATATATGAATATGAGAGAGATACATCGCCACTTCTCCTTCAAATAATACACATTTTTGAAAGATACATGAACAAAACACATTAGTACCAGCTCTAGTTAAAAAGAGAGCATTTTGGTTGATTGGTTTCCACTGCAGAACAACTACTTACAAATAAATAGTGTACTAGATTACATGTACTGATGCTCTCTTACTTCCACATAATGATGGTTGGACATTGGACTTCTAGGATATAATCGGATTTAGGTGAGTTCTTGAGAGCATTATCTTTACAATGGGTTAATGCCCTTGCTGGAAAAGGTATGAGAATGCTACCTCTCTTGCTTTTTTCCCCTCAGGTGGAAACAAAGGACAAATGAGAATTCTTTTTAGAACCTAAACATATTGATACCTTGATTGATTTCTTTCCTTCAAATCTGTGAGAAAACAAATTCTTCTTGTTTGAGCCATCCAGTATGTGGCATATTGTGATGGTCAAGCAAATTCAATATGATACCACTTTGATTTAATGCCTGACTTTCACCAAGACTGACCAAGGCTTCATCTCATACTGGCTTACTGTGTAAATCTGTCAGATGATCATCTTAAATAAAGCCTACCTATATGATGCCAACCTACTACTAATCAATTATAGTTAGCAGGTATAAAATAGACAACTCTAAGGGTACTCTCATTTAGGAAGAGAACAGTGAGCAACTCTCACAAAATAGCACTGGACTTCTGCATGAAAACAAATCTGGTTAGTATCCGTGAACTGGATAGGACCTTACTATCTCAGTGACAGATTTTGGGGGAAGTTCCTGCTGTTACCTGGGGTCCCTTTTGATAATAACATTTTTGTCAAAAACCAAACCAAGCCCAAACAAATCTTTCCTTAGAATGGTCTAGAGAATGACTTGAAGAGAAAATCGTTAACTGAAACCAACAGGCTATCTCTGTTCAATATTACTTAGACATACTTCTCTGTGCCCTTGAATGGAATTAGTCAACCAATTATGAGATTAGACATATATTCCACTCCCTTTTAAATAGCACCGAGGGCAATCAGAGGTTTAGATGTTTGCTACAGAAAATACCTTTCAGGAGTGTAGGCTTGGTAGCAGCTAACTTGCTCATTAAGTACAATAGCTTTCTTACTGAAGCTGCTTCAAGGCTGTTATTTCACTGTGCCCATCGATCCAGATTTGCCCACTTGCTCTGTAATGCTTGCTTTATAATCACTCACTCACTACAGTCTTTGAAATGCCACCAATTTAGCAAACTCATATTTACTTGATTAACGTATATTTCTACTGGTGCTTGGGGAGGGAATTCAATACATCTTTCTCCTCTTGTCAATTTCATGGGACTATTTTTTAGTGCACCTGGAACAACTACCTATAGGTTTACATGGAAAGGAAATGTTTTCAATCTGGTTTATTCGAGCTGATTAACTGAGCAATCTTTATGAGCTATTGTACTTCAACATCATCAACAGTCTATTATTGTCTTGAGTTGGATTTTCTGGTTTTCCAATTCTTTAAGGACTCCTCTTGCTGAAATACATATTTCCCATCAGCTTTTTTTTTTAAAAATTCAAATCACCTAATTATTTCTTTAGCTAATCTCCTTATTGTCATACTTGGCAGAAAGCAAATGGTAAAAGTAACTCTCATTTGCAGCCTTTCCCCCTAGACTTGCGGACTCAAGGAATATATGTAACATAGGGCTATATCCGTCTATTTTCTGTCTCCAGGGTCAGTTGTTTTATCTTTTGACTATTGGAAAAAAAAACCTAGCACCCTTTCTGATACCATTTTCTGTACTAGTTTGAGAAATGTCAATAGTTAAACCTCCAAATTGCAAAATACTGGTGAATAAATTGCACACTTTGCGGAACCCTCATGTAAGACTCTGAATGTCAGCGCACACACAGAGGTGAGCCCGTTCCGCCTTGTCTGAAAGTCGGAGAGTTCGAGCTTCTTTTCGCTCTCTCAAAGTAGTTAACCACAGGTGTGGCTACAAATGAGAGTTTCTGGCCTAGGGTGGGGTTAATTAATTAGTATTTGAGTGTTGAAGTAGCTGATCCACTTCAGCTGGACCAAAGGTCAGAGAATTCAAGTCTATTCCTTGTGTCATGCTAATGAGATCTTTTGCCTTTCCCCACCCCTTTTAAAGTGAAGTCCACAAGTGTGAGGGAGAATAAACATGCAGATTCGGTATCACTGAATTTCCCTCCCAATGCTGTTCTATATTTCTGCATCTTACTTCTCCTATAGCTCTCTTCCTTTTGCTTAATAATTCTAATCCTGTGCTCCTGCCACGGAACGTATGAATTTTGTTGAAGCTGGGTTTCGACATCGAAGCAGGTATTGGGCAGGGAATTCTTCCCTTCGTAAGATGCATACCGCTAATGGCTCCACCATCTTCAGTTTCTTCCCTTCGAGATGGATGTGACTGTTTGACCCCAGTTAGACAATAAAGAAGGAGAGTATATAGGATGCACAGGGGAAGTGTTTAATGTGGTAGGCAAAGATGACCCACATCCTTTCCACTCACATTTGGCACGGTGCTCCTTAATCATGTGTTCAAAATGCTTCAAAGAAAGCTGGAAAATGCAGAGTGTCTGTCAGCCTACGGAGGAGAGGAAATGAGTTGGATGAAAAGGTCATCCGTCTCTGCTGTGGCTATGTGTTTTTAAGCACACAGGAAGTACCAAACAATAGACGCAAGTGTCAGAAGCTGAGATGAAATACCCCAGCCTGCGATGTGGCTGAGAGAATGGTTGTTGAAAGATATCAGTTAAGGAATGGATCAGGAGAGTCCCTGAATATGACACACGTGAGCAGCGCTCGCCAAGGTGAACACAGGAATTGAGGCCTGGCTTTCAGAGAGAAGAAAATGTTCAGGGGCCAAAATGACTTCACCCTGTTTGTGAGGTGGTAAAAGGATCTTCTGGTTATTAATAGATTTATTTTGGAGATGAAAAAAGTTGACGAGTTGACTAGGGAAGCTGGGCTGGAAGAGAAAGAAACCTGTTATGGCTAGTAACTCATTCAGCGATAATTGAACGATAATTGGCCAGTTCAATTATTGTCTCCTTGTAATTTTTCTCCTTCAGCCTGCTGCCTCTATTTTAGCAGCCTGTGTTTCCATTTAGATAGTAGGGAATTCCACGTGAGGAAGAGATGCACGGGCTCTGAAAAGAAGCCAGATGATGAATGGACTCCTATGCGTTCAACATGTTCGCCCAATGCTAGTGGCTGAATTCAGGGTTTCTGCTAGCGTGTGCCTAGTGGATGGTGGCCTGAATACTGGTCATTGCAGAGGTGTTTCTGTGCATCAGTTAGTAAAACACAATACCCAGCTTGAGATGTTTGAAAATCTACCATAGGCCATCCCAACCTGTGCACATACTGAAACTGAGCATCCAGAGGGGGACATCAGCCGTCTTTCTTCATTACCCTCCTCCCTTTTGAGACAGAATAGCTCAGTGAACCTGATGCTTGTCTTTCAGCTAGGTGGATAGGTCAGCAAGCTCTGGGTTCCATCTGTCTCCTCCCCAGAAGACTGGAGCTACGCGCATGAAGGGATGGACATGCCTGTGGCTTTCATGAGATTGCTAGGAGTTTTAATGCAGGTTCTCAAGCTTGCAGAACAAGCAGGCTTACCTGCTGGGCCAGCTCCACATTGCAGTTTTATGCTGTTTGTTTGTTTGTTTGTTTGTTTGTTTGTTTGTTTGAGACAGGATCTCTAGCTGTGGTCCAGGATGTCTTAAAACTCACTTGAATTCATGGCAACCTTTCTTCCGAAGCCTCATGAGTGCTAGGGTTATAGACAAGAGCCTTCATTCCTCACTAGAAGAAATAGATGTTGTGGCTCTTTTCTAGATAAAGTCAAAATGGCCTATCAGTGGTCAAACAGCTTTCCCAAGCTTCTGTGTCAGCTATGTAGGTATCAGTAAAGGTTCATTTTAAATTCTGTGTATTTATTTATACTTCCAAAAATGGCACAATTCACAGTTTGATAATAAACATACAAGTATCCTGCCATATTTCTAATATCACAAGTGTGATTTTTAACACTTTACTCAGGACCTGTTTTTCAGTGTGGTTATTTGCTCAAATAAATAATGTATTTACTGCTAGACTTATAAGACACAAGTTGCAGGAGACCGACAGGACACACAAAAAAACATGAAATAAAAACTTCACTCTTCAGATCTCAGTCTTCCAGTCCCGGGGGCAATGCTTACAAGTTACACTCACGTTTCCCTTTCTCTGGTTCATTTCGACCCTCTCCTCCCCCCAAACAACAGGTTCACACTGCCTTCCGTGGCTCCGCCTGTGACAGGGCATAGCACACTCAGAACGGTGGTTGCTTTTCCCATTGGTTGAGATTTAACTTTTGTGACTCTGAGTTTCATTTATTTATAAAATCACGATTTACATAGACAGGTTTCCTCACTTTTAGCCGTCAATTTATTTTAGATTGAAACTATAATTAGACCCCTAGTTTGGAGTGCTTGGAGTTCTTCAGTCAAGGTGATTTTTTACCTTATGTATGGTCCAGGCTGTAACTCTCTGCTTCCTGGTTTCCTACAATTGCATTCTCCTGCTTTATTTTTAATTTCAGGGTTACGGTCTAGAATCCTGTTTCACAGTGCTGTGCCGAGTCTCTTTAAACGTTGATCTCCTTCAGCATTTTTTTTTTTAAAAGAAAATCATTCTTATCGGGGACATAATTCTTCTAGGCTTAGAAGTAATAGGAAAAATAGATTTAGGGATATGAAAAACAAACATGCTTCTCCTACCATCTGGGATCAAAATTATGAAAATAAGATTAACTTTAGGTCTTTTTTTTTTCAGATTGAAATCCACTCTAAATCTATACTCTAAGCTTCCTTTGCCAGATTAAGAATAGGACTCTCACAGTAGTAACGGCGCATATAAGGGAGTAAACATTAAAAAAGCAGTGTGATTGCTATGTAAGTCTCTTGACAAAATATAAGCCCAAAGAAAAAAGAATCAGAAGTAACAGAGCAGGTCTTGAAGTAGCCGTCCTCATTCCAGTAGCCTTGGGGTGAAGGACACTGAGAAGTGGAAGCTTGTATTACCTGAGTACAGGGAGGCATGGATGCTTTGTAAGGTCTATCCCATATTTCTTAAGAATAGAAATCCATTGTACGTCTTTTATTGATAAGCACCAGTTATGCAAGGACAGAATGAATGTATTAATTCCACTATTTGATTATATATCTATGCATGAATGTTGAAGTAAATAAAAAAGATTTTGAGAAATTCTCAGGATTGATGAAATAAAAAATTAACAGATATTTCATGCCCCATCCTAAATACTCTATTTAAGGGCAAAATTGATATTTAAAAAATTATATATTTTTTTCCTTCTTTGTTTTTTTTTTTTTTTTCCATTTTTGGAGACAAGGTTTTGTATAGTTCAGGCTGTCCTTGAGTTTGTACTGTGGCCAAGGAAGTTCTTATCCTTCAAAGCCTGATCATCTTGCCTAGTCTCAGTTGAGGTTATAATAGCTGTGATTAAGTACCATGGCCAAAAGCAGCTTGTGGGAGAGATGGTTCATATCACTCACAGTTCCATATAACAATTCATCATCAAAAAACGGTAAGGGCAGAAACTCAAGCCGGGCAGGATGCTGATGCAGGGGCTATCGCCTTGCTCGCATGGACCACCCACAATGGGCTGGGCCCCCCACCATTAATAATTTATTAAGAAATTTTCCTGCAGGTTTGCCTACAGTCCCATGTTATAGAAGCATTTTCCTTATTGAGGTTCCTTCCTGTCAGATGACTTTAGCTTGTGTCAAGTTGACATGAAACAATTCAACACATGCCTTCACAGTGTCTCAAAACCTGAGATCATGGCAGGCAACAAGCCCAGTCAGTGGGAGTTTAGGGGTTGAATCCTGAGCCGTGCATGAGAAGGAAACACTCTTCCATCGTTTGTTTTATGGCTAACTTTTGCAAAACTGTGAAGTCACAGTTACACAACAGAACTGTTATCATGGTTTATAATGGTAAGTTCTGACTTGCTATTCAGTGGGTTATCAATTAATATAAACTTTATCATAGAATCTCTCTGTAACATGAACTGTGAGTCTATTAGAAAAGATGAGTGAACGTTAACTAATAAAATTTAATCACAGCAAATGTGGGTACAGCTTAAGTATAAGTAACAGTTCAGGAACATAATATGCTTGAAGTTCAAATAAATATATGTAATATCAAGGACATATGTATATATGTATAATTTATACTAACTTGAATGAATAATTTTGCTCAACTTTTTGATATAATTAATATTTCATAAGTGTACATTAACATTAAAGAATATTATTGTTGTACATGATATTTTCATTATTAAATTATTATATATATTCCTATACACACATATATAGGTATATATCACACATATCACATATATACATATAGAGGGGTATATATATCACACATCATATATAGAACTATATACAATATATATGTATATATATTTGTAAAGTGTAATAATTCAGTATATGTTGAATAAATTCACTTATATTTGATACACACACACACACACACACACACACTCCTTTGTTTCAAATAGTGTCCCTTAAGACTCTAGATCATGTAGGCTTTTAAATTTAATAGTTTTTTTTACATGACCTCTTCCACATTGGTTAATCATGTATGCCTTTTCATTTCATGCCTGCTGTTAGCTGCCCTCTATAGATTGTGGTCCTTGTTTCTTTGTTACATTTATCTTATCTTTGATATAAATCATGATCTTATAAAAGTCCTCAGGTTTTGTATAATTTTCCTTACGGCTGTGGGGATGTTGAACCTCTGTATCAGTTGCCCAGAGCTGTCGTAGCAAAGATTTACACACTGGATGGTTTAACATCTTCAGATAGGTGTTTCTCTTTATCCTGGAGCCAGGAAGACCAAGGTCAAGACATCATCTGTATGGGCTATTTCAGAGGCTTCTCTCTTTGGCTTGTAAATAATCATCTTCTCTCCCTGTGTCTTTTTTTCCTTCTGTGTTAGTACCCTCTTCTTCAAAGTTCATGATGGACTGTGGCCAACTCAAAGGAAGTTGCTGCAACTTAATTTCCTAGGTAAAGGTCATGTCTCCACATATGTTTATATTCTGAGGTCTGAGGGGGCTAAGACTTCAACATGTGAATTTTGAGGTCACAATTTCACCCATGAAAACTGTTCGTGCATCAACTGCAATTTGTTAGTTACATGTTACAAAACAAAGAAATAAACACACACCAAAAAAAAAAAAAAAAGAAACCAAACCAAACCAAATCAAATCAAATCAAACCAACCCAAACCCACAGCACTTGATGTTTTGTTATAGCTATTTTTACTAAAAATATTAATAAAATATTTTCTGGTTAGATGTAAGTTTATACTACACCCATTATAAGAGATGTATTTGATGTGTTTCTGGCTTCTTTCTGTTCTGAAAATCTGTAATTTCTCTATCGCTATGTGAAATTCTTTCCACCTAAGCCTCTGTCAGAATTGACAAACTGCTTTTCTGCTGTTAATTTATGATAATATAAATTTGGAAAATAACATTTGAAAAAGATGATTACAGCAATTAACCTTTTGTGATTTTTAATAAAGTATATTAATCATTATTCATGTATTATCACGGGAAGATATTTAATAACCTTTTTATTTTCTCATATAGTTGGATAAATGTTTATTTGTAGCAATTTGTCACATATTTTCATTTACTGAAAATTACCTGACATGATTTATAAGGATTGCAAATTTGAAGGGAAAAAATGATAAAGTATTTATAAAATATTTAATGCTAATTTGAAAGTATTTTTCTTATTCTTTAATGATTTAAAGGGCATTTTAGGATCTTGGCCTCAATGGTACAGTTATGAATACAGGTTTTTTGATTTTTTAATAAAAGTAGCAACTATTGTTTTCTGAATTTTTAAATATGCTAAATATATTTATATTATTTGATATTAAAACATACAGATTGTATTTTATTTTACTCTATTCATAATAAATCAGGGCCTCATTAAAAATTTAAGAAGGTAAAATTATGTAAACACCAAGCCAGCAAGTGACAGAACCAGGATGCCATTTGTCTTCTGATTTGGTCACCTTAACTGTTAGGACAACACAGAGTCAGCACTTTTTGCTGTCTGCAAGTCAAATGTAGGACTCACAGGACTCTCAGCCACTTCTCCAGCATCATGTCTGCCTGTACAGAACAATGATAATGAACTGAATCTTTGAAAATGTAAGCCACCTCAATTAAATGTTTTCCTTTATAAGAGTTGCCATGGTCATGGTATTTCTTCATAGCATCAGAAACCCTTTCTAAGACAAAAGTTGATACCAAGGACTGGGGTATTGCTTTGATAGGCCTGGCCATGTTTTTGTTTGGAGGGATTTGGACTTTGGGACTTTGGATTAGGAAGGCAGTTGAATGCTTTCAGAACTGCTTAGTGGGCCATACTAGTAGGAGCATGGAAGACAACGGTGCTGATAATGATTTGAATTGTCTGGGACTGGATCTAGGAGAGAATGTGGTTATGAATGCTCCCTCCACAACCTGGGAAAGCCATTGAGGCCATGCAAGTGTCAGGGGTGGAGGCCTAGAGAGGCCATTGTGTGAAGCTGTGAAGCTTAAGCCTGGATTATCTTGGAGACCCCAAGATGTTGGAGATGCCAGAGCCTGCTGAGAAGAACTGATAACAGGGTGTGGAACCACTCCAAAAGGGAGAGGTGTTTTGCAGTCACCAAAGAAATATGACAGTCCCTAGTACCAACTTTTGTCTTAATGAGTGTTTTTATTACTGTGGAGAGACACCATGACTGTGTCAACTCCCATAAGGAAAACATTTAACTGGGGTGGCTCACTTACAGTTTAGAGGTTTAGTTCGTTATCATCATGGTGAGACATGGTGGTATACAGACAGACATGGTGCTGGAAAAGTAGCTGAGAGTCCTATGTTTTGTGGGCAACAGGAAGTAGTCTGAGGTACTGGGTATGGTTTGGGTATTTATGGGGTCTCAAAACCCACCCTCGCAGTGAGACTTCCTCCAACAAGACCATACCTACTCTAACAAAGCCAGCCTCCTAATAGTGCCACTCCCTATGATCTTATGGGGCCAATTACATTTAAACTGCCACACATATATCTTAGAATTGTGGCAAAAATGTATAACAGAATCAGCAAAGCTTACTGGGTAAAAGCAGTTGCCATACAACCCTGATGATGTGAATTCAACACCAGATCCTATGGAACACGAAAAGTATTGGCTCTCTAAATTTATGCCCTGTCCTCCACATTTAAGATATGACAAGCAGGTACCCACACTCCTATACACATACATTGTGCAGATAAACATACACGATAATAATAAATAAAATAAAAATTAAGAACTAACAGCAACAAATCACAAAATTTATCACCCTTTCCCATTTATAGTTTGAGCTACAAATGTCAGAAATGGGTGGTTTATAAACAACAGAAATTTGACTAGTGTACTAGCCTGGAGAAATACAGGTATCAGCCTTTTCTTCATTACAGACTACTTACTTTTCATTGCATCCTTTTGATGGAGAACAAGGAGAATGACAAAGTATTCTCCAGTTCATAAGGCCTCAAACCTTATGGCCTAAATCAACTTTTGTTGTCCCAGTATTGCCCAGTACTGTAACAGAGATGAGTGGGTCTGCTTTTTGTCCTGGCCGCCCAGCTAGCTTACACCCAAAATAATTACACAGAAACTGTATTCATTTAAACACTGCCTGGTCCATTAGCTTTAGCCTCTTATTGGCTAACTCTCACATCTTGATTTAACCCATTTCTAATAATCTGTGTGGCACCACGAGGTCATAGCTTACCGGGAAAGATTCTAACCAGTGTCAGTCTCAGGCAGGAGCTTCATGGCATCTGCCACACTTCCCTTCTTCCCAGCATTCTGTCTGTCTACTCTACCCACCTAAGTTCCGCTGTAGTGGGGAGCTGCGGGCAGGCCTGCTTTTCATCCTGCCCAGCTCCTGGCCACTGGCTAGCTTATGCCCCGAAATCACAACTCACAAATTGTATTCTTTTAAATACTGCCTGACCCATTAGTTTCAGCCTCTTACTCACATCTTGATTAACCCATATCTAATAATCTGTGTAGCACCACGAAGTGGTGCCTTACCAGGAAGTTTCTAGCGTACGTCCATCTTGGGCTGGAGCTTCATCGCATCTGGCTTCTCTCCCTGAGGAGAGGCACGGCGGTCTGCCTAACTTAGGAGAGGTGTGGAATCTTACTGATCCTTCTACCTCACTTCCTCTTCCTGTTCTGTCTACTCCACCCACCTAAGGGGCGGTCTATCAAATGGGCCAGGCAGTTTCTTTATTAGCCAATGAAATCAACTCAAACAGAAGACTCTCCCACATCATTCCGCCCTATCAAAAAGCCAGGCAGTCTCTTTATTCAACCAATGAAAGCAACACACAAACAGAAGAACCTCCTACATCATAGTACCATGGTATACTATTGGTGGGGAATGCTAAGGTTTTAACATAGAAGTTGGGGAGGGGAGACAAATATTTATCGTATAGTGCCACCTTACCTATTTAAAAATATTTTATATAACTTTGAGATTATAATATGATTACATCATTTTTTCATTTCCTTGCTTCTCTCCAAACCTTCTTATTACCCTTCCTTGCTATCTTTCAGATTCATGGCTTCCTTTCAATAGTATTTAATTAAATTATATAACATATATTATTACACCTAGCCTGTTTTGCTCCATGAGGAATGAGAGAGACAAGACAATATTTATGGTTTCCAAAGATTTTAATAGTTCACCACATCATCAGGACTGCAGGACAAGGACTGCAGGATCCATCAGGACTGCAGGACAAGGACTCGGGAGCCTTGTTTCTTCTGAAAGCCCTAAGCAGGAGCAGAAGTAGGGTTTATAAGCACAAAAGTCACAAACTCTGTTTCCAAGTTACAGTTACAATTTTCACCAATCAGAATTTAGAAATTAGGAACTTCCTTGTATGTTCCATTTCTTGTCAATCAATAAACAATACAAGCCTTTCAGTCCAATCAATCAGATTCATTTGTTTCTTCTGTGGCTAGGAGTGTTATGTATCTAGAGTACTGAAGATGCATAATGATTATTTCTATGGTTTAGGAGGAGGTGGGTCAGCCATCAGAAGTTCACAACTGCCCTAGAGCTTGAGAACCAGAACTTTGTTTCACCCTGCATATAATGGAGTCCAAAGTCAAAATGGCAGTACTTAGGCCAAGGTGCTTCTGCCTGCTCTCTTCAATATATGTATATATACATTTTTAGGTTATATATGAGTACACACGCACGCACACACACACATTCTTTAATCACCTTTAGTTTTTGTATAGGTTTTAGTTTGCAGTTCACAAGTGCTAAGTATATCCATGTTGTCAGGTGAAAGAGTCCGGAGTATTTTTTTTCTTGCAAAATCAAAAGTCTAAACCACAGAACAAGCCTATATTTCCTACAGTTGGCCTTTGGTAACTCTAGTCTTCATTTTGTAGGAATTTACCTGCTTGGAATTCCTTATACGAGCAGAAAAATGTATTTGTCCTTTGATAAGTACATTATGCCAAGTGGAATCCATGTTACAGAACATGACATGGTTTTTCTTACTTTTAAAAGGCTGCATTGTATTTTATCATCTTCACATACCACCATGTTCTTACCTATTCTTTTACCTAGGGACCTTTGGTTTGCTTCCTCCTCTTGGGTATTGCAACTAATGCTGCTGTGAGCATGCCTGTGTAATTATCCCCTTAACACACTGTTCTTATTTTCTTCATATGTACTTAAGAGTTGGACTGCTGAGCTACAGGGGAGTTTTGTCTTACACTTTTTGAGAAAGCACCATACTGCGTCCTGTGGTGGTTACACTCCTTAAAATCCTCACCAGTGATATGTGAATCTCAATTTCTGTGCCTTTTTATCCATTACCTGCTATTTTTGCTATATGTAGTCTTCAATTGGAATTGAAAGCATTTCCCTACCTACCATAGGGATTTTCAGAAAGGTAACATACTTAGCATTCTATAAGAAACACTGGGGCATCAGAGAGTTAAGTCTTCAGTGAAAAGGCACTGTTTATTTAATATCTAGATAATGCATCCGTGTTCTGCTCCCATTTGACTGACTTGGATATCTTTGGTGTTTGTTCTAGTTTCCTTTCTGTTGCTGCTATAAATATCACATCCATAAACAATTTAGGGAGGGAAGGTTTCATTTCAGCTAATACTCAAAGATCATAATCCATCATCAAGAAAAGTCAGAGCAAGAACTCAAGCAGGAACCACGAAAGAACACTACTGACTGGCTTGCTCAGACAGCTTTCTTATACAGTTCAGGAATATCTGCCTTGGGATGGTAACTGTCTATACTGGTCTGGGCCTCCTTACATCAATTAGTAATAGATATGCCCTATAGACATGACTACTGTTTTACTTTATATCACTGATAAGATACCAAGACCAAGGCAACTCATAAAAGAAAGCATTGATTTGGGCCTACACTTTTAAAGGGTTAGAGTCTATCACAGTGGGGATCATGGCAGCAGGCAGGCAGACATGGTGTTGGACCAGTAGCTGAGAGTTTACATCTTAACCCATAAACGAGAGAGAGAGAGAGAGAGAGAGAGAGAGAGAGAGAGAGAGAGAGAGAGAGAGAGAGAGAGAGAGAGAAACAGATAATGGGAATGGCATAAATATTTTGAAACCTCAAAAGCAACCCCAGTCATTTCCTCCTGCAGCAAGTCTATATCTGCTAATTCTCCTCCTGCAGTTTTACTATGAGGCTATAGGAGGGCACTCTCTCTCTCTCTCTCTCTCTCTCTCTCTCTCTCTCTCTCTCTTTCTTTCTCTTTTTTTAAAATTCAAAATAAATTCTTTTTCATACAATACATTCTGACTATGGTTCCTCTTCTCCCAACTCCTCTTAGAGCCTTTCCACCTCTTTACCTACCAAAATCCATACCCTTTTTTGTTCTCTCTCATTAGAAAACAAATAGGCATTTGAAAAAAATAATAAAATAAAACAAAAAACCTTGAACAGGACAAAACAAGCAAATAGAAAAACAAAATGGCAAGAAAGAAGTCCAAGAAGGATATTTAGACATAGAGAAACACACTTTGGTAAACAAAGAAATCCCATAAAAGCATAATCAGAAATGGTGATATATAAGCAAATGATAAGAAAATAAAGAGTTAGATATAGCTTCTGGGTTAGGGATGCGGGTTTGTGTCTGCTTCCACTCCTGGGACTGGGTTCTTCATCAGGCCTAGACCTGTGCTTGCTGCCATAGTCTTTGTGAGTTCATGCGTGTATTGGTCCTACTGTGTTTAGAAGGCTTTGTTTGCTTGAAGTTTTCCATCCCTCTTTCTCTTACAATATTCCCATCTCCTCCTCTACCAGGAAGAGGGAATTAACGGAGACAGCACATTTAGGACTGACAACTCCAAGGTCTCTGCATACCATCCAGCTGTTGGTCTCTCTATTTGTTCCCATGCACTGCATAAGAAAGCACCGATGGTGGCCTAGACGGACACTGACCTATGAGTGTAGCGGGATGTCAGTAGGAGTCAACTTGCTGCTGATTTTTAGTAGAACTACACTATTTGATCTTTCTCTAGGTCCCTGACCTCTCCCGTCTCAGATCCTCGGCCACCTGCTAAATGTCAGGGATGCGTTCTGTCTCATGGAGCGGCCTTTAGTCCAATCAGATACTCGATGGTTACTCCCACAAGGCTGTGCCACTCACGCACTAGCACAGCTCACAGGCAGATCACCATTGTAGCTAGCAGGGTTTGCAGCTAGCTCGGTGTTTTCCTCTGCCCTTCAGGAGTGTGCAGGGTACCTAGTCTGTAGGGGTGAAGGTCTAGGTAGGCATCCGCTCAACTTTTCTATGTTTAGTGAGTTGTGTAAGTACTGTCTTCAGCAAGAGGGCTTTACTGCCATGTTTGTGGAGAGCAATCTACAGCCTTAGAAATACTCATTCAAGCTGCCACACTCTGCTCCCTGACTCCCAGAGGCTTGTAGCCATATCATAATGCAAAACGCATTTAGTCCAACTTCAAAAAGCCCCCAGTTTTCAAGGCTCAAAATCCAAAATCTCTTCTGAGACTAAATCTATTAATTTAAGCTTAAGTAAAGTAAAAAAGGAAATTACATATTTCCAACCTGCAATGACACAGAGTATATAATATCATTTCAAAATGAGGAATGAGGACGTGGTGATGAAATACTGGACCACAGAAAGATGGGAACTCAGTAGGGGAAACTTCAAATCTTGTAGCTCCATATCTGTTGTCAAAAGGCTTAGATAGCTCAGACCTTCCAGCTTTGCTGACTGTAACACACTTCTCTCTTTTGGGCTGCTTCCAGTTCTTGTATGCAGCTCTCCTTGCCAGATGTTTCATGACTTTGGCATCTCTAACATTTTGGGGGCTCCATTCCAAGTCAGGCTTTACTTCCAGAGTTTTACAAAAAGGCATCTCAGTGCCTTCATATGCAGGGACTCCCCTGTCCCACTCATGGCCTTAGTAGCTCTTGTTATCTGAGGAGGAAAAGTCTACAACCCTTTTACTCATGCATCCTTCCTGACTCTAAACCCAGAACCACTCAAACCACACTGCCAAGGTTTGGTTACCAATTGGGGATGGAACGTGGTCCCATTGAGTCTCATTTGCACAAGCTTCCCTTTGTGGATTCTTTTGAGAAGGAAACTCCTCAGACCTTTTCTTTTTGCAAGTTCAAAGCTAGTTGGGTGGGATCTTGCCCTGAGGACAGTTCCATTTTGGATCAACAGCGATGGAGAGTGTACATCTTGACCACAAGAGAGAGAAAGAAGGAGGAAATGTCAGGAGTCTTTTGAAACCCAGTCATGAGCCTTCTCTAAAGAGACCACACCTAATAATTCTTCCAGAAAGGTTCCACCAACTGGGTTCTAAGTATTTAAATATATGGCCCATGGGGACCATTCTCATTTAAACCACCTGCTGACTGGTCTAATTCAACTGGTCTGTTTTTTTTTTAATTTTATTCATTTGTTTGTTTATTTTTGCAGTGCCAAGGATTGAATCTATGAATTTAGGCTTGAGAGTCAAGTACTCTGCCACTGAGTTAATCTCTCTCATGTAATCCAGATAACCCTCCAACTGAAGTTGTCTCTTTCTAGGTGACTCTAGACTATGTTAAATTAACAATAAATATTAACCAGGACAATATCTGATTAAAAATCTGGGCCATGACATAACAGTATTATTGTGTGGTATTCTTATATGAATTTTAATTCTTTTATGTTTCAAAACATCAGAAGACTTAGAGCATAAATAAAAAAATCTTTATTTAGAAAGAACTTTTAGAAATATTTCAGATTGAATGCTGAAAAACATTATGGAGAGAGAAGGTGGAGGGCAGGAGAGAGAGAGAGAGAGAGAGAGAGAGAGAGAGAGAGAGAGAGAGAGAGAGAGAGAGAGAGAGAGAGAAGAGGGAGTGAATGCTTTAGAAAATTCTTTCCTAAACCTAGTGAGCGAGTTGGGAATGATAAACCTGGCTCATTCTCCTTTCAGAGGCAACTCTCTAAAGTGAAACAAAGGGTCAGAGCAGTTCCCTGTATGTCTCTAGGACTTCTTTGTTCAACGGGAAAGCAAAGAAAACTTTAGCACTTGTGATTAATGACTGTACTGTGTGAAGTCACACAGCATAATTTATGGGAAGTCTTACCTTTCAAGTACCTCAAGTAAAAAGTAAAAACCATGTAAACACTGAACTTGCTCTAAACAGAAGACGCAGCCTCCGTTCCATGCTCATTAGAGAAGTATCTATTGCTGGTCTCCTCATTGCCCAAATGGAATTTTATGATTAAATCAAAATTTCTACCCAAATATTTTCCTTTCTATTACTTTCAGTTTTCATTTTTTTTTTTTCTTTCTTTTTTTTTTTTTTTTTGGTTTTTCGAGACAGGGTCTCTCTGCAGCTTTTTTTTTTTTTTTTTTTTTTTTTTTTTTTTTTTTTTTTTTTTTTTTTTAGAGCCTGTCCTGGAATTAGCTCTTGTAGACCAGACTGGCCTCGAACTCACAGAGATCCGCCTGCCTCTGCCTCCCGAGTGCTGGGATTAAAGGCGTGCGCCACCACCGCCGGCTTCAGTTTTCATTTTTATATGGTACTTTCCTCCTTCTTATAGTATGACACTTATATGTTCTTACCTTTCAAAGTTTGCCAGAATCTTATAATGGAACAATACATTGGACCCGTAGGCATACAACTTTGATGGCAAGTGACTTTATTCATTTGTCATCGCTGTCATTTGAAGCATTTGCAAGCATTCAAGTAGAAAATTATATAGTATATGCTTTATTTTATTTTACATTTATGCTATTATATATTTATACTCCTTAATGTATTCAAATATAAATATAATCTTATCTTGACATTTTGATTTGAACATGCTTTAAAACTCACACTAATTTTATCTTTACATCCTCAAAATTTTTCTGTGAAGAAGAAAGGACAAATATTTTCACAGATCCATTTACTGATAAGGAGAACAATTCAATGGCCTATCAAATGTTGTTCAATATTGGTAGGTGCGGACAAAGTTAGGCCCCGGGTGATTGTTACCGTCCTTCACATGGTGTGTGCCAGCCACATCATAACAATGCGACTCTAGAGTACTCTGAAAATGTAGCTGATTCAGGGGAAAAGTTTCTCTTTCTGTTGAGAAGGAAGTGCTGCCTTTTTATGTATGTATATTACCTGTTTGTACGTACGTATGATCATCATCTACAGTTCTTTTTGTTGGGTAACACAAGCTACAAATCTCAGACAAGTCTGAACTCACGGTAACTGTAGTAACTGATGTTTATAAACAAGCAGCAGAGTGAATAATATCAATCAGCTTTAGGAAGACGGTGCCTCAGCATGGATCAAACATCACCCATGTCTCACAAAGGTTTCACCAAGGTTCACCACAAATACGGGTTGCCAAATCTGTGTACAGAATATTGAAGAAAAGTAGAAATACCCAATGAAACAAGGCTCACTTTCCAAAGATGGCATCTTCAGCAGGTGTATGAACAGAGGCAGGCAGACTTTTTGTATATCTGTGTAATTATTAAGACTGAGACAGTACTGTGGAAAATATGAGCAGATTAATGTAAAACCACGTGACGTGGGGCACACTAAAGAGATGCTCATTAAGTTCTTGGAGTCAAAGAGCAAAACGACTGGGGTTTCCCAACCGTTGAACCCAGGGGTACACACATGCAAATTCAGGTGAAAGTTATTGCCTGCTCTTGAGTTTGAAAGCCCTGGTGATTGGTATAACACACGCTTGCCTGTCTTTATCAAGTACTGTTTGAAAGTGTGTCTAGCGAGGCATGGATATTGCTAATCACAGGGTCTGGGCTCCATCAATCTTAACCAACATTTATTTGTCTGCGTAAAGTTTAAAAGCCCCTGCAGGTGTTACAGGTCGAGTGACAAGGTATCACTGTGTGTCACTCAGACTGGTGAGGAACTCACCACTTTGTCCAGACTGGACTCAAACTCATAGCAATCCTCCTGCCTCTGACTTTTAGATGCTGGCCTTGCAGGCATTAGCCACTCTATCTGTCTCCAAGCAGTATTTCTAAAGATGTATGACCTGGTTAAAAATCTTACCTGATGGTACCAGTACAAATTTGAGTGTCAAAAGGGGGATTAGAGACACCTCTGGAAGGCTGCTTTAACAAGGCTTAGAGGGTAATTCTGGGGACTACTTTAAGGGCAGCTCAGGACAGAGCTGCTGAGTCATGACTGGCTTTAGTCAGCCTCACAATCCCCGCACTTCCTACCCTGTAAATGCTGCCCCAAATCCCTTGTTCCAGGCTCGCTGGAAACAGAGATCCCCTGTGTAATATCCTAAAGCCTCCGCATCTAGCCTGCTTAAATGTATTAATTCCTTGCACCTTTCCTTCGCAGGTTCCCGCTTCCAGGCCATTAATCATTTCCACTAGTCTCTGGAATCTTTCCATACTCAGTCAGTCAGAGAGCCCAAAATAGACTCATTAGTGAGTGCTTGCCCAGTGCCAAGTCTAATGAGATGACAATTTCATCTGTGCATGTGAGACTGATGATTAATAAAAAAAAAAAAGTGACACAAAAGAAGTGCCATGGTGTCAGGACTTCGGGGAATGCCTGGTGTGCAGTCTGACTCCCAGCTAAAAATAACTCATAAGCGGAAGCTGGGTGAGAAACGTGTGCGTATACCCAATTTCTGGTTCCAGACGACACTAGTCACCTACTTGATCCTGTCAACACACAAACCACCATCACCACCACCATCAACACCACCACCACCACCAACACCACCACCACCACCAACACCATCACCACCACCGCCACCACCATCACCACCATCACCACCACCACCACAACAACACAACAACAATAACAATACTATCAATACCATCACAATCACCAATCCCTCCACTTCTTTATTCTCGTTTTTGGGGGTAATTTGTTTTCTTCTTTGAGAATTTTACACACATGTATACAAAGAACTGTATCTAATTATATATATTATTTATATAGAGATCATATCTTCACCCCTCCCCCTCTAACTTCCTCCATATCTCCTCCAATGTGGCCCCTCTCTAGCTTCGTGTCTCCTTTTGGAACCTACTGAGTCCAGCTAATGCTGCCTATATATGCAAGGGCACGGGGCTAATGCACTAACATCTCAGCGGCCTCATCCTCAGATGAGAATGGTTCTCCCTTACCCCCTATCAACTGTCAACAGTTTCTCAGCATGGGTAGGGGCTGGAGATCATTTACTCTATCTGTGCTGGAATTTGGGCCAGTTTGAGCTTGTACGGGTCCCTTGCAGATAAGCACAGCTACTGTGAGTTCATGAGCACGCTAGCCATGAGTAGAAGGCAATGCTTCACAGCCCTCCTTGCTGCCCTCTGGCTCCTCTCCTGATTCCCAGGGGAGACTGGATATAGAATTCTATTCACATCCTAGCGCTCAGTCTCTGACTCTGGCTGCTGTGTACAACATAAAGAAGCTGCTCTGACCAAGGCCAGGAGCTACTAGATGTATTGATATAAACAAATATCTAGAATTCTCTTTGAGAACATTTAGCCAAAACAACAACAACATCAACAAAAATCAATAGTAGTTCCTACGCTAGGGCTTGTGATCCTCCCATAAAGTCTGATATATGCTGGGTCATATGCCAGTTATATTTCTAGTTTATTGAGAAACTTCCAGATTTGTTTTCAAAGTGGCCGCACTAGTTTGCACTCCCATGAGTGTTTAAGAGGACCCCTCTCACCTTAGAGTGTCAGTATTGGTTGTCATTTGTATTCCTGATGACAGATATCCTGACTGGGGTAAGAAGGAATCCTCAGATAGTTTTAATTAGCATTTCTCTGATGACTAAGGATGTTGGATGTTTTAAAAGTGTTTCCTATACATCTGCATTTCTTCTTTTGAGAATCTTCTGCTCAGTTCCATGGCCCTCTTTAAAATTTTCTTTCTTTCAGTCTTTTATAATTTTTCTCTTATTTATTTATTTTTATTGTTTTTATTGAGTCATATATTTTTATCCGCTCTCCTTCCTTTCTCCCCCTCCCCTTCTACCCTCTCCCATGATCCCTACACTACCAATTTACTCAGGAGATCTTGTTTTTTCTACTTTCCATGTAGATTAGATCCGTGTATGTCTTTCTTAGGGTCCCCTTTGTTGTCTAGGTTTAATTTCCACTGAAAAAAGATTTTTTCATACAATGTAATCTGATCATGTTTTCCCCTTTTCCAACTCCTCCCAGATATTCCCCACCTTTTCAAGACTTGCCCCCAATCCACACCGTTGGTTTTTCTCTCTTGTTAGAAAAATGGAACCCCAAACAAACAAATAACAGAAACAAAAACCCAAACAAAATAGAAGAAAACAAACAGAAAAAAAGAGTCAAAGGAATAGCATATAAAATACACTGAAAACACAAACACTTTTGCAAGACATGGAAATCCCATAAAAACCATAGTAGATATGCAAAAGACCTGGAAGGCAAGTAAAAACAAAAAGCCCAGATAAAGTTGGTTTTGTGTTATCCATCTACTGATGGGCACGGGTACTGGTGATTTTACATGTGGTTCATGTACCCAATGAGATTCCATTAGAGAAACCCAATTTTTCCATTGTGAGTAGCCATCAATTGGAGATAGCTTTTGGACAAGGGATGGGGACTGATGTCCACTTCCCCTCTCAGCTCTGGGACCTCATCTGATTGAGTCCTGTGCAGATCCTGTGCATGCCTAATGACTTGTTAGATTTCAAATCATCAGCAAGGACTGGAATCCAAGCTCAGTCCCCAAACTCTAACGCTGCAACCATCGTCTTCACCACGTGTGCCAGCCTGGTGTCTAGAAGGCCTTGATGCCTTGGTGTCTTCCGTCCCCACTGACTTTCACAGTCTTCCTCCTTCCTCTCCCACAAAGTGACCTGAGTCCAGAGGGAAGGGATTTGATGGACACATCGCATTTGGGACTGAGTTTAGTTTCTTGATTTCTTTCTATGTTCTAGACACCAATCCTCTACTGGATGAATAGCTGACAAACGTTTTCTTCTATTTTGTGCGCTGCTCTTTTGCCCACTTCGCAGTTATTTTTCTGTATAGAAAGTTTTTTAGTTTCATGAAAATAGAAATATGGATTCTGTTTGAGAACAGATAACACTGGACATTTCCAAGAACAGCTGTGATCTCGCATGCAGAGGCAAAGGCAGAGACCACGCGACACAAAGCTTTAGAGAGAAATTTGTGGACGACACAGAGGCATTCATCTGGGATGGCCACGACATCAGATTTTAGGGGCTGAATTCTGATTCCATTCTTGTTAATGGCTTTAAATCTAAAACGTAACTCGGGTTCCTAGATTAGATTCTCATCTGCAAAATGATGAGGCTTACGATGGTGTGCCTATGTTCAGAGTTTACAAGGATTAATTGAACCTTAATTCATTTTGTATTTAAAAACCCATTTTTAAAACGTCAATGATTACGAAAGGCTGATTTGCATCATTTCTTCCTTCTTCCCTCTTGCTGGAGGGAGAGACCACAGATGATGGCTAGATTTCCAGGAGGTGTGCACCTTTTGATAGCATCATAGTTGGCCATGACTGACACCGACCCACCCCTGAAGCTCATGTGACTCAACCTATAGTATAGTTCTTTGTCAGCATGAGGAAGGGACAGTGTGTATCAAAGTCAACAGCACATTCGCTGCCCCAAGGTCCAGCGCGCTGGTTGTTCTCGGCAAAAAATAGCTTTAATTTATCTATATCTCCATTGAAATCATTTAATTTCTACCAGAAACTAAATGCAAAGTAGAATATTCACAAGTATTTGAAATGCCAAGGTTGAAACAGCTACCTTTTACTGAAAAGACACAGGTTCAACAATTTTACATATGAATATCTGTGAATAAGAAAGACACTGTCCCTTCAGCAGAACAGTGATTAGCTTTCAAATTAGTAGAGCATGGCCAGATCTGCTGTGCATGAAGTGGCCAAAGGTGCTCTCAGCTAATATCGCCAATGTTTATTTTTAGGTCTTAACATTTTTAAATGGTATTTTCTGTTTCATTTAAAAATCACAGGAAGAAGGAAACAGGCCAGCCACAAATGAGTGTAGGCTGTATGACTTATATATATACAATTATATATATATAATGACTTGTGTATAATTTCTAGAAAATGCAAACGAATCTTTAATGCTAAAAGCAAGTCAGTGGTTACACGAGCTGGAGACAGAGAGGACTGCACATGGCCACAAAGGGACCTTTGGAGGTGATGGGAATCCGCAGTGGCTCCACTGCACACGTCGTTTCCCAGTGTGTAGCTCTCAAGGAAGGCTTCCCAAGTTGTGCAACTTAAATAGATACCTCTCAGTACATGGTAATGAAAACTGAATACAGGTGGCTTAGATTATAAATAAAAGTCACAGGACAATCTTCAGAATGCCGTAAGAAGGTAACGGGGACTGAGAGAGAGCCAGAAGAGAGGTTTCCCGCTGAAGATAAGTCACTACAGAAAACACAAAAACGCATCTTTATTGGCACAAATTAAACTACAAGTAACACCTTAAGAAGGGCTGTGGAATGAGGATGTCATCCAAGACAATACATAAATCTGTGTTGTCATAAATCCAATGCTTGGGCAACCAGGGCAGGAAAATGCAGACAGACTCGCCGTGCCTGCCACGCTACAGAAAATGAAACGGCTGCCGCTCGCCGCCTTGTCGGGAACATTGCAGTGACTGATGGTTCTACCTGAGAATTTTATGGAATCAGATGTTAAAACTCTCCTGGAAACTCTTCATGGTTCCTGCATGAAGGGTGCTTGCTGAGTTCTTTCTTTGAATTGCGTAAAAAACCCCCGTACGATATCAGCATTTTAGAGTTCACATTATAATCCATTCATTATGCCACAGTGCAAGGGTCACCGAGGAGATTTTATGTCCCGTATTAAACCCCAGCACAGGTTTACCACATACTGCCGCACTTGGTACAGTATACCTGCAGCCAGGAAAAGTAATCACATTCACTAGATTACAATCAAATTATTTTCCCTACTGAAGGAGTACACATTGCTTCATGAACTCGGGCTTCAATTGTGTTCACATTTCTTTTCCCTCTTTCAACTCAGTAGCAAAACCTCTCATGTACCTAATAGTTATCAATCCAACGTCTTAGATAAAGTTCCTCTGTCCTCCTCAAGGGTTTGAAGCAATGACCACGATGGGGTGGTGGGGACCCAGGAAGGATGGTGGCCCGTGGGAGGACGGCTGTCACTGTTTAGTGCCGCTACCCTCTCTGAAGCCACCAAGCAACTTGCCGTTGTGGTTTTCCAGTCCAGCAGAAACGTGACTCTAGTTAACCCTTTTGATTTCTCTTTGGAACCGGTACTGCTGTGTCTGAGCATTGCTCTCCAAAGCTCAAACCCCGCAGTGACTGAGTCTGTAATCGACTTCAGCATTCAGACATGCTTCCTGCCAAATGCTGCTAATGTCACTCACTGTTTTTTGTTTTTTGTTTTGTTTTTTTTTTTTTTTTTTTTTTTTAACTTACAGCATAAGCCTAGAATATCCCTGGAGCTAACTGTACAAGAACTTATGTCCATTTCCTGGAATGCCTCTCTCTTCATGTGAGATGTGTTCAGGGAAACTCTATTTCAGGCTCTAATTTTTGTAGGTTCATAATTTAGGTAAAAGGAGGCTGGGGTACAGATTCCTTTCTCTGTTTAAAACTATCTCGCTGTGTGTGGGCATGGTGTATATGTGTGTGTATGGTGCGTATATGTGTGTGCATGGTATGTATGTATGTGGGCATGGTGTGTGGGCATTCATGCCATGATGTGTATGTATGTGGGCATTCATGTCGTGGTATGTATGTGTGTGAGCATTTGTGCCATGGCGTGTGTGTATGGGCATGGTTTCAATGTGTGGATATTTATGCCATGGTATGTATGTGGAGGTCTTAGGAAATCCTTGTGGAATTGGCTCTCCTTTTGCCTTTGTGTGGGTTCTGGAAATTGCCAGCTTTGTGCAGAAATTACTTTTTTTTCTTTCCAAAAGGCTAAATGATCAAGAGAAGCATATTAGAGACCATTCAGCTGTTAGAGATGGTGTAGATGCTGTGGCTCAAACTGCAGAGATGGGTTCTCATGGTTTGGAAGCTTGGAGTCAGAGATAAAGTGGGCTTGCAGGCTTGGATCCTAGTGAGTGCTGTCTGTCGGGTTTGTGGGAGGCTGCCCACTTCCTTTGTCTTCAGATGGTGGAACCAATTTCTGGTTTCCTTTCTCTTTTCTCTAAGAACAGTGAACCAAACTTGAGAGCCTTACTTTGTGAAAACCCGATCACTGCTCTAGGGCCTTTCATGATACCATCAGATGGGAGGTGTGAGTTTTGACGTGTGATCTTTGAAGAGAATGAACCATTGTTCAGTCTGCAGCATCGCCTCCTCCCCAAAGTGCTTGCATGGTAGAAATCACAGGGCAGTAATAGCTATGTCAAGAGCAAAATACATTTTGCTAAATTCCAATCACAACAAAGGATCTATTTATGCTCCCATTTCTCGTGTGTGTGTGTGATATGTGTTCCTGGTTGTAATATGTATACTTTTGTGTGTAAATTCAGGTATCTGTCTACCACAGGACTCATGAAGAGGTCAGAGGACACATTTTGCTTGGCCTTGCTTTTCACATTGTTTGAGACAGGCTTTTGTTGTTGTTATTTGCTGTTGTGCACACAAAGCTAGGCATCCTGGGGTTTCTATTCTCTTGTCTCTGTTTTCCATCTTGCCATAGAAGTACTGTGATTACTGATGAGCATACAGGACCAGCGTTTGTGTGCGTTCTGAGGATTCAAACTTGGGTCTTTGCACTCAGCAAGTGCATTATCTACTGAGCCATCTCCCCAGCATTGTATTTATTCTTATTCTCTTGAAAGTCATCATTTATGATACATCTACCTTCCTCTCTACTGGAAACCCTTTCTTTGAGAGAACTCTATGTATATTGGTTCTCTGCCTGTGCACCAGACAGGCTATGTAGTTCAAGAGAGTTGCCGTGCCCAGGGAATAAGTCTAAAGAAATTCCAAATGGGAGGTGATGTGATGTGGGATTCCCCTCTGTATGCTGATAACATGTTTTACTACCATTGGTTAATAAAAGAAGCTGCTTAGCTCTGGCTTCTTAATGGTGTGTGAAGTCCTTCTGTATATGTGTTACTTTTATTGGCTAACGAATAAAGCTTCTTTGGCTTATGGCAGGGCAGAACAGAGTAAGGCAGGAATTCCAAGCAGATACAGGAGAAAAGAAGGCAGGGTCAGGGAGACACCATGTAGCCACTGAAGGAGACAGAGGCCCCAAAACCTTACTGGTAAGCCACAAGCCTCATGGTAAAATATAAAATAATAGAAATGGGTTAATTGAAGATTGTAAGAGCTAGCTAGAAATATGCTTAAGCTACTGGCCAAACAGTATAGCAATTCATATAGTTTCTGTATGATTATTTTGGGTCTGTGCAGTGGGAAGCAAACAAGCAGTCTCTACCTACAGTGATGGATACATAACTCAGTCCCATCACTATGGGAGGGATGGTTTCCTTGGTTCCTAGAGTTCCCATATGATTGGACTTTATTTATTACATTAGAAGTTTACTTGATAACTACTTTGATTAGCATTCTTTTTTTATTCCCATTGTTTCCTGAGATAATCTTTCAGTAAAGTAGTTGCAGCCAAACTCTTCTCTGTGTTATTCTATCTGGGGATGAAAATGAAGATACCACTTACTAACTCAGCATAGCCAAGAGGAGAGAGGTCAGGCAGTCGTCAGTAAAGATGTCAGAGAGTCGCAGACTGCGCAGGTGACACCGGAGAAGTAACAGCGCTGAAACTGAAGCCGAAAAATCTTCGGAAGGAAAGTCAGGCAGGTGGCCTGTGAGCTCTGGTCATATCTGCAGGAGTTAAGAGAACGGTAAAGTACGGAAGAGGCACTGGGGGAAAGAATTCATGTATAAATGATACGGGCTGTTAGCACTATCCCCAGTTACCAGGCAAGAGGAAGCCCCAGGGAGAATGCACAGCTTCCTTAATCCTGAGTTTGTGCTTTTCAGAGCACCAGTAATGAGATACCTTCACAGCAGGAAGAACAGCCACGGCCACGTATATGTGAATCACTTCTATATATCACCAAAGTTTACTCTCCCATACTATCCCAGGAGACCTTGGAAAATAAATACTGCCTCCCTCCAGTAAGATTACATACTCAAACGCATTCTTTCTATTAAGGGTAGTATAGAGTATTCGGCAAAATTAGAACATATATATCTCTAAAAGGCATTCTTGTCTATGTAGGTCCCTGGGTATATAAATAAATAAGCAGATGTAAACTAGCACTATTGATTTATTATTTACAGGTAATTACATAGGTTCCTTTCCCTCAAAGCCTTTGTGTGTGGTAGAAAGAATGAAGAAAAGAGTCTCTCTCTACATATATATGAATAACTCTCAGCATCCCAGCTTCTGGAATACTCCTTCACCTCAGAATAAAGGTTAGATAAAGGTGAGCATTTTTTTTTTTTTTAGGATTTTAAAGTACACCAAAGTTTTACCTGTTTCGACTCTATATTTTTCTCTTGAAATCAGGCAAACAAATAAACAAATATGTTATTTTAAAAATACTATTCTGCAGAGTTTATTTTTCCTAGTTAGGATATTTCAAGCACTAAAAATATTTGATATGAATTTGTCATTTGAACTGAGAAAAAAGGCAGGATCAGCTGTTGGAATGATATTTGAACAACTGCCTTATCACCTAATAAGTAATTTATCTCTTAATAGGCAATAGGAAGGAAAGTTCTAAATTTCTCATCATGATTTTCAGCATCTTAGCCTGATTCTCTTTATTTCCACTTCAGAATTGCTGATTTCTCTATACAGGGAGAGCACAGAGGTATTTTCTTGACTTTGGAGAAGGGGAGAAATAATGAATTCATGGTGGCTGGTGTAGAGAACCAATTTGGAGCTAAGCAGAATCTGAATAATTTCCTGAAGTTATTTAACCATTTTGTGATACCGTTATCCAAATAAAATTAAAGTGCTAATATCGACTAATGCTTGCAGATTTTTAATGAGAAATACAGCAACGTTAAAATGCGTAACATTAGGCCCAAAGCACACATCTTTTAGTAAGGTAGTAAGGAGTATTTTTGCTCTGTTTTCCTGGGACTTTTACTCACAGCGTTTTTGTTTTTTTAATTATTTTATTCTATAACCTGTGGCATATGTAAATATGTAATTTCTGTTTAATGCATAAGTTTTCACATGCTTCAATAAATATTTACACTTATATGTATATATTGTCTATGAAATGAAATTAAAAGCAATTGCAAAACTTTTGGAGTGTTTATAAAACAAAATATTGCTACATTTTACCAGAAATTTGATTCATTTAAAGTAAAATTTCCTTGAGGGTTTTAAAATCTTTGGATAGGTAAGATCAGCATAGTAAAATAGCAGTCCTACTAAAAGCAATCTATAGATTCAATGCAATCCCCATCAAAATCCCAATGCAATTCTTTTTTTTTTTTTTTTTTTTCGAGACAGGGTTTCTCTGCAGCTTTAGAGCCTGTCCTGGAACTAGCTCTTGTAGACCAAGCTGGTCTCGAACTCACAGAGATCTGCCTGCCTCTGCCTCCCGAGTGCTGGGATTAAAGGCGTGCGCCACCACCGCCCGGCCCCAATGCAATTCTTAACAGACCTTGAAAGAGCAATAATCAACTTCATATGGGAAAACAAAAAACCCAGGATATCCAAAACAATCCTGTATAATATAGGAACTTCTGGAGGCATCACCATCCCTGACATCAAGCTCTATTACAGAGCTACAGTAATGAAAACGACTTGGTACTAACATAAAAACAGAGAGGCTGACCAATGGAATCGAATCGAAGACCTGGATATTAATCCGCACACTTATGAACACCTAATTTTTGATAAAGAAGCTAAAATTATACAATGGAAAAAAGAAAGTGTCTTCAACAAATGGTGTTGGCATAACTGGTTGTCAACATGTAGAAGAATTCAAATAGATTCATAACTATCCCCATGCACAAAACTCAAGTCCAAATTGATTAAAGACCTCAGTATAAATCTGACCACACTGAGCCTGAGAAAAAAGAAAGTGGGAAGTAGTCTTCAATTCATGGGCACAGGAGACCACTTCCTAAATATAACCCCAGTAGCACAGACACTGAGAACAACAATAAATAAATGGGACCTCCTGAAACTAAGAAGCTTCTGTAAAGCAAAGGACACAGTCAATAAGACAAAAAGGCAGCCTACTGAGTGGGAAAAGTTCTTCACCATCCCCATATCAGACAAAGGACTGATCTCCAAAATATGTAAAGAACTTAGGAAGTTAGACATCAAAATTCTAAATAACCCAGTTAAAAAATGGGGCACAGAACTAAACAGAAAATTCTCAACAGAAATATTTCAAATGGCCAAAAATATACTTAAAGAAATGTTCAATATCCTAGCCATCAAGGAAATGCAAATCAAAACAACTCTGGGATACCATCTTACACCTGTCAGAATGGCTAAGATCAAAAACACCAATAATAGTTTATGCTGGAGAGGATGTGGAGTAAGGGAAACCCTCATCCATTGCTGGTGGGAATGCAAACTTGTACAATCACTTTGGAAATTTGGTGGTTTCTCAGAAAATTGGGAATCAACCTACCTCAGGATCCAGCAATACCACTCTTGGGGATAAACCTAAAAGATGCCCAATCATACTACAAAGGCATTTGTTCAATTATGTTCACAGCAGCATTATTTGCAATAGCCATTACCTGGAAATAACCTACATGCCCTTCAACCAAAGAATGGATTAAAAAATATGGCACATTTACATTAGAGTTCTACTTAGCAGTAAAAAACAATGACATATTGAATTTTGCATGCAAATGGATCGAATTAGAAAACACTATCGTGAGTGAGGTAACCCAGGCCCCAAAAGATGAATATGGAATGTACTCACTCATAAGTGGAAAATAGCCATAAACAAAGGACATTGAGCCTATAATTAATGATCCTAGGGAAGCTAGGTAATAAGGTGAACCCTAAGAAAAACATATATAGATCCACCTGGAAAGTGGAAACAGACAAGATCACCTGACAAATTTGGGAGTACGGGGGTGGGGAGAGAAGGGAGGGTGGAAGGGGAAGAGGAGAGGAGAAGGGGAGGGGTGAGGAGAACTTGAGGGATAGTTGAGAAAAAGGAAGGACAGAGATGAGAGCAAGGAAAGAGATATCTTGATTGAAGGAGCCAATATAGGGTTAGCAAGAAACCTGGCTCTAGAGAAATTCCCAGGAATCCACAGGGATTATCCCAGCTAAGACTCTGAGCAGTACAAGAGAAGGAGGCAGATCTAGACTTGCCCATGTAGTCAGAGTGATGAATATCTTAAATAGCACCATAGAACCCTCATCCAGCAACTGATGGAGACCCAAGCAGAGATCTGCATTGGAGCACTGGACTGAGCTCCCAAAGTCCAGTTGAAGAGTGTGAGGAGTGAGAATATGAGCAAAGGGGTGAAGACCATGATGGGTTCACCCACTGAAACAGTCTACATGAGCTAATGGGAGCTCACCAACTCCAGCCGGACTGGGAAGGAACAAGCATGGGACCAAACTAGTCCCTCTGAATGTGGTTGGCAGTTACATGGCTTGGGCAGGCTGAGGGGCTACTGGCGGTGGCATCAGGATTTATCCCTACTGCGTGTACTGGCTTTTTGGGAACCTATTCTCTTTGGATGATACCTTGCTCAGCCTAGATGTAGTAGGGAGGGCCTTGGACCTTCCCCGAAGCAGTGTGCCTTGCCCTCTTGGAGGATTGGATTGGGCTGGGCTGGGAGGGTGTGCCGAGGGAATGGGAGGAGGGGAGGAGGTGGAAGCTTGGATTGGTATGCATGATGAAGAAAGATAGTTAGTTTTCTTTTTTTTAAATAAAAAAAGAGAGAGAAGAAAAAAAATCATATGTTAGGGAGAAATCTGTAATTTTCAACCTTAATTATCTCATGCCGATTAAAATTTTTATTCATTTCCAAGATAACTGTGATAATGGAAAAGCACAGGAGTCATGTTAGATTTGGAGACACATAAGCTTCCTCCACATGGACAGTTTATCAAAAAGGGTTTCTAAGTCAATGTTTAGGAAATAGTTCTCAAAATCCCGACTTGGAAAATAACTGAAAGTTTCTTTGGAAAGCCAGTGAACTGATCTAGATAATAAAATTCAGAACTCTTGTCTAAGGAAGAGAGTGGTGTGCTCATTTCAAAAATCCTCTCAGTGAAATCCTTTTTGGTACCTTTATTAGCTTCCAGCTGATGCAGAAACATCTGTATGTATGGATCAGGGCTGAATAAGGTGCAGCTGGGTTCCAGAGTCAGAGGTGTTTTTCTGGTTACCCAACCCTAATTTCTGAAGAGGCATTCTGGAGGAATCCTAATTGCACCTGCCTTCTTCGAAATAACTTAAGCCATCTATTTCCTCCCAGTTCAGCACATTATTTTCCCAAGGAAGACAAAGAATTAACTTCTTACTCATTTAGACATTCACTCTAATTGTTTTGAACTTTCTTGGCCAAGTGGAGGGATCATTTTTCTAGTCTTAAAATGAAACAGGAGACCTTTTTTCTCCACGAGAGAAAATTAATTCAGACCGAGAAAGGGTGGCACTCTAGTTCAGGGGACTGTGTGAATTAATTAGTGTTAGAAGAAAAATCCTTTTTCTTATTCGCATACGCTTTGTCTTGGTTCTTCCAAGTAATGACTGCTTTTGTTTAAGAGCTGAAGGGAGCAAGGTACACTTTCCAGGCATGCTGGGGACAGAGCAGGGGCCCATTACATCTCAGTGGAAGGCCGATATATTTGATTTAATAACTTTCTCAAGGCATCCGTCATAATTCAAATTCTCATCCAATCAAAACTTCAATTGCAATTAAAAAAATCTGTTCCAATGAATCAATAACGGAACCTAATAGGAATTCTTGCTGCTCTTTGGCCACTCAATGCCCAGCCTCATCAAGGCAATCACCACTGTAAGGAGGTTTTTCTCCTTGTTTTTATTTATAGCCTCCAGAAACGAAATCATGATGAGAAAGAAGAGTAAAGATGGTAATAGGCTGAGACAAGAAAATATATGTGAAAGTTATCTGAACACTCCAGTAGATTTTCAGTATAATACCTTATTCCAAACAATGCTTTAACACACAGGGCTCCCAAGAGACTTTGCTCTTCTGGAAGCTTATGGCAATATTAACAACTAGTTAAGTTTCATGCTAGATGAGTTCTTGAGAAACCTACCTCTTTGTTGTAGTGTCTGAATGATAGAAAGTGTAAATTCTTTTTTTTTTTTTTTTTTTTTTTTTTTTTTTTTGTGGAGAACTTACATGCCCTTGAAGAGCACACGTTGGTGAATTTGCCGCCACTCCTTAGCATCCAGTATGGCACAAGCCAAGTCCAAGTGAATGAATGGATAAGATCCGACAATCATTACTTCAATCAGTCACCTAGATTTCAGCAGCTCCTTCATGCAGTCTAACTCTATGGAAAATGAAGCTTCCCTAATTAGGCCTAAGGGACACCTGGCTTCTTATATATGGAGATTTGTACCTGACTCTATATAGGGCAACAGAAAGAAATGGGGCTTTCAGTTTTTACAGAACATTAAAATCACTTGGGGGAGTATTTCAACCATCTCAACTATTAGCTCTCACCTTACGCCAACCAAACCAGAGTGCTTTAGAGAGAGAACTAGGGTGAAATGAGCCTAGACTGTCTCCAGGTGATTCCTGCATCACACGCAAGACCCAAAGAAAGAAGATTTTAAAGACATTTGGAGGCAAAAATAGAGTCAAGAGCTTAGGATGAACAAAGTCAAGATTACCCCAGCTATATAGAAGTCATTGGTCCACATACTTGAGGAAAACTGTCTTTCAAAATGGAGAGTAAGCATTTAAAAGTTCCCATGGCTGGGTGGTGATGGCACGTGCCTTTAATTGTATGCTTGTAATCCAGCACTTGGGAGGCAGAGTCAGGTGAATCTCTGTGAGTTTGACGTCTACAGAGCAAGTTCTAGAATAGCCAAGTCTACACAGGGAAACCCTGCTCCCCCCCAAAAAACAGAGTGAATTCTTATAGATGTTCCCCAACAGCCCATTAAATGCTAAATTCTCACTTCTCATTCTGCAGGCGTTGACCACAAATACATATAATTTAGGCTCATATTTCAAAATGTGTAAAAATGCTGACAAAGTGCATAAAAGGAATGTATTAAAATATTAAAAATTGCCTTGGGGCAAGAGACATGATGCCACGATTTTGCAGTTCTTACAGAGGCCCAAGTTCAGTCTCCAGCACCATGTGGCAGCTTACAGCCATCTTTAACTCCAGCTCCAGGGTATCCGACACCTTCTTTTGACTTCTCCCAGCTCCATGCACACATGAGGTACATTTGCATAAATGCAGGTGAAATAATCTTGCCCATTAAATAAAAATAAATAAATCTATAAAACATGCCTTGCATGTCTTAGGTAGTTCAAGAAATAGCAGCATCCATTAGAAATAACTAATATTGTCTGTACTTCTTTTGCTACCTCTGTGGACGCATTATCTTTTGGACAGCTCTCAGCTACAAAAGCATTTAGTAGGATTATTCACAAATAGATCCAGAGAGATGTTCAGTTTTAAACATACTGAGGACGGAAAGGAGCAATTATTTAATTCTGAGAAATGTTCGTACTCTCTTTGGGAATGCTCTCTCCTCTGTAGAATGACAATCCAGAAGTATTGCGAACACTGAGACCAAGTAAACCAGTGAAACAAGAGCTGTCTGCTGTCTTATTTCTGGATAGAGCCAAAATGGAAGTCTGAGAAATAATAAAGACCCAGGAAGAGTGTAGGAACAGAACAAACGCATGAATGCCATATAGATTCTGATATTCCAAACTATTCATAAGCTCTTCAGAATTAGTTCTGACCTAATGAATGCTGGCCTGCACCGAGATGAACAAGATCTGCTGATGCACCTGAAATATTTGTGCATCCAGAAATTTTTCAGTTATATAATGAATAAGAATAGTTTCTGTTTCCTTGTGTTGTGTCCTCTCTGCTTTGCTCCTTCCGTAGGCCACATAGCAACACTTACTGAGAGAAATACTTGACTACTCTTAAGAATTTTTGAGTCTTGGGCCACCCATACAGTTTCTCAAGAACTCTTTACTTACATTTAATGATCTCCTCTGTGGAGGGACTGGAGGTTTGGAGAGGAAGCCGAGATGGTGTTTTTCTCTCTCCAAATCTATTATTCTTTCAGGGGCTCTTTTTCTGTTGACAACTGCCAATGCACATTACTTCTCCAAGTGGCTCCTGTGTTACAGGTGTCATTGCTGCCAAATATGTGCTCGATCACACTTGTCCACCTGACAGATGGCCCTTGTAGTGATGTTGGGGGAAGGTGGGGAACAGAGTAGATGAGGCACTGGGGACTGGGAGTATGACAGTCCCCCTATCCTCAAACAACTGGAATTTCCATATTTTTTAGATCCAAAGCTTTCTTCATTTTTAGTTCTGTTAAAATCAATACTATACTGGATGTCTACCTACTACTTCCTGTGAGGCCAGCTCTTCAGCCCTGTAGGTCATTGGTGTTGGTACTGTTCTGATTCTAAGTTATTTTGCGTTTCTGTCACTACTCTGTAGCAGGAATATTAGATTCCCAGAGCAGCTTCTATGAATATCAATGAAATATCAATTTCCTTCCATGTTGAGAAAACCATGCTTAACTTTTAATTTGTCAAAAAGACTACGCATTTAGTTTTTTTTTTTTAACTATCTCTTATTTAACCAGTTGGTGTAATATTGTCATGTGATTGCTCATGTTCATTTTCTTTGTGATGTGGTTTTTGAGGAGTCTGTTTTTCTTTGGAAATCCATTGGTTTCCATAATTTGATATTATTTTAGACCATACAACCATACAATTTTGAGTAAAATTTACTTTAAATTTATTCATTCCACAGCTCATCTGACATGTATCTACCATCTTCTGCTTGCCAGGGGAGATGCTTGCTTAGAGAAAGAGTTTGGAAATCATAAAGACATCATCGGAAGTTTTTATAAAAATCGCAAAGTGATCGCAAAGTGATTCCTTCCAGGACATGACAAGAATTCATTTGGGTGAAATGTTGAAAGGAAAGAATGAAGATTCAAACTGTGATACCCAAGGCATCAGAATGATTCACGATGAGTGCAATGAATAGATCTTACTACTGGAGACCGAGATAGGATGATAACAGATAAAGGTGTCTTTCAGGCCCAAGAAGGAAATATTTTCAAGGAAAATGGAATAATTAGCTGTGTAAATGCTTCAAGGAAGAACTGAAAGTTGCCCATTACATTTTAGCATAAGATTATCACTAAAGCCGGGCGGCGGTGGCGCACGCCTTTAATCCCAGCACTCGGGAGGCAGAGGCAGGCGGATCTCTATGAGTTCGAGACCAGCCTGGTCTACAAGAGCTAGTTCCAGGACAGGCTCCAAAGCTACAAAGAAACCCTGTCTTGAAAAACCAAAAAAAAAAAAAAGATTATCACTAAAAATCATATTAGATACCACTTATTTAAGAGAGGTGAGAATATGATTTTCAAAGAAAATTTTGGAGACATACAGAAGCATTGTATTCCCAATTCCTCATTTTCAATCTGTGCTATGTCTGAATAAAAACAAAAACAAAAAAAGGGGGCTGGTGGTGAGAGAGATCTAAGAAATACCTTATGTTTCTTGACTAAGAACAAATTACCTTCTACCCCGTTATTGCCAGAGATTTGTTTCAAGGGCTTTTACTTAGATGGGGCCAGCTCCTCCATAGGAGTTTAGACTACGTCTTCTGCTTTGCTGTCTTCTATTTCGAACTCCTACCATGTTCTTAATGCATAAAATGATATTTCTGCTCAATCTAAGAAGAGACTGAAATGCAATATGGATGAGTCTGTCCTCCAGTCCTGCCTACTTTAGAATCGCCAAGCTCCAGGGTGCAAAGATGATAGCACCAAAGATGGGTGGTGTTTTGAGTTGGTTATTTTTCGAACATAACATTAGACAGCAAAAAAACTGCTGAAAATCCAGGTAGGTCAAACACCCTGCTAACAAGAGAAAAATCGATATAAATAGACTTTAAATGTGAGAAATAGTGTGTGTGTGTGTGTGTGTATGTATGTGCGTGTTAATGTATATGTGAACATAAGAAAAACAATATAAACTTTAAAAAACTATTCTCCTCTCCAAAGATTCCAATTTCCTGACCCTAGTCTCTCTGATTTCTCTTCTGTGGTTCTTCATAGAACACTTTCTTAGGGGAACTTTTTCTTCTCTTCGGGTTCTGTGTTTTCTAACAGCCTTTTTGTCTTTATATTAATAAATGGCATCAATTTTTCTTCTTATTTCAACCACAGACCTGCTCATTATCCTTTCCCTTCCTCTCATATATATTGTACACTTACCATCACCAGCCCTACAGATGCTCCCTCTAGTAAGTCTTTAATGTATTTTCTTTTCCCCCACATTACTGGGCCAGGCTCGCCTGATACGGCCTCGAGGAATGAGATCAGGCCAAGTTGGAGGGTCGACAGCACAACTGAGGTTGTGACAATTTTATTGATAACAATCAGATATTTTATACCCTTATTAGAAACAGACTGTGATGCCAATTGCCAGGAGCAAAACAGTTGTAGCTACCAGGATACAATGACGTTTTCTGATTAAACAGCGTATGCAAGATTAATGTCTAAGAAGACCAATTGTCCTGTCAAGTTTCCTTGTTTCCTTGACTTCTAAGCGAACATACAGAGAAACACAACGTGGCTTCAACACTCCAGTGCCTGAGGGAGTTAATTGGTCTCTCAGGAACTGGAAGACACCTGTGCCCCAGGAGCCATTAACTCTAACCTCAAAAACCTATGATGCATGTCTCTTAAGGTAGCTAGGCCAAGCCAACTCTCCATGGTTCCCTACACCACATAGCTTGCCTGGTTTATGCAACCTGCCATTTTCACTAGAACATAAAAGTTTCCTACTAACATCTCCATGTGTATACTATTATGTTTGTTGGTTGTGCTAAATGAAATCTGGGTTACCTATTTAAGAATCCAGCAGTTTCACTTCTCAAAACCACTCAAAGACAACCCCATTGCACTTAGAATAATGCTAAAATTCTTTACAATACCAGTATATTTTGTCATTGTCTATATGTCTACCTGTACATCTTTCTTCTCTGCTGTCTTCTTAGTTAACATTACCTTCATGGGTCATCCTTCAGCTACTTCTTCAGGTACTGTGACTTTTCTTCCACTCCAAGAGCTTTGCTTTAGAATTGTTATTTTCCTTTATCACTAGCTACTTCTCACTACATCACAGATTAAAGTCCATTGTTTCTCTAGTATAAACCATGTCCTATCTCAATCACTTCCAAATGCATGTCATGGAACATGTGTGTGCTTTGGTTAGTGTGCATTTCCCTGACTGTGTGGTAAGGCCAGGGATTCTATATTCTTTTCTTCCCTTGTAGGTCGTGTACCAGTTCCTGGAATGTTCTTGGTATAATTGGTAATTTTCTTCTCATTCTGTAGCCTGACACTTTGCTCAAACAATGGAGTCCTTTGCTGTACAAATGCTTTTTTTGCTTTATGAGGTTCATTTCCTAATTTTTGGTCTTAATGCCTGTAGTATTGGTGTTCTGTTCAGAAAGATTTTCCCTGCGCCAATGAGTCCAAGTTTATTTCCTACTTTTTCTTCTATCAGATTCAAGAACTTATGTTTGTTTAGACCTTGGATCCATTTTGTGTTGCGTTTTGTGCAAGGTAGTAGGTCTGGTTCTATTAGCATCTTTCTACATGCTGCTATCCTGTTTGACTAGCGCTCCTTGTTGAAGATGCTGCCTATTTTTTTCAGTGTGTTAATTTGGCTTCTTTGTAAAAAAAAAAAAATCAGGTGCCCATAACTGTGTGGACTTGTGTCTGTCTTTAATTCAATTCCATTAACGTACACATCTGCTTTTATGCCAATGCCATGCAGTTTTTATTATTATAACTCAGTAGTATAATTTGAAATTGGGTTTCGGCAGTTGTTTTATTATTAAGGACTATTTTGACTCTCCTGTTTTTCTCTTTGTTTGTTTTGGGTGTGTGTGTGTGTTCTCATATGAAACTGAAAATTACCTTTCCAGTTTCGTTAAATAATTGCATTGGAGTTTTGATGGGGATTTTATTGAGTCTATGCATTATTTGTCATAGGATTCTATTTTCACAGTATCAATCTTGATCCATAAGCATGGGAGCTGTTTCCATCTTCTGATATCTTCCTCGTTTCTTTCTTCAGCACCTTAAAGTTTTTGTTATACAAGTCCTTGGCTCCCATGCCTAGAGCTCTCCCAAGTGTTTTACTTTTATTTGAGGTTGTTGTGAAAGGTATTGTTTCCATGATTTCTTTCCCTATCTGTTTATCATTTATATATAGTAAGGAATTATATATATATATATATATATATATATATATATACATATATATATATAGTAAGGCTACTGATTTAGGGGTGTCAATTTTTTTATCATTTTATTTTGCTGAAAGTATTTATCAGCTGTACAAATTTCCTGGTGGAGTTTTAGGGTCTGTTACACGTAAAACCATTTCATCTGCAAATAATGGTAATTTGATTTCTTCCCTTCCTATTTCTATCCCCTTGATCTTCAGTTTTCTTATTGCTCTAGTTAAGAATTACAGTACTATCTTTAATATATATGGAGTGTAGCCATCCTTGTCTTGTTCCTGGTTTTAACAGACATGCTCTCAGTTTCTGTTTAGGATGATATTGGGTGTGGGCTAGCTATAAAGTGTCCTTATTATATTGAGGCAGCTTCCTCTTTTTCTAGTTTTTGAATCTTATCTTTAATTTTTATTGATCATTGCAACTTGTACTGAGAGTTATTTCGGATAACAAGTATTTCTTCTAGGAATTTTTTATTCTCTTTCTTTAAAGGACATTGCTTTTCGTGTTTGTTCCCTACTCAATACAGATGAGACAGTGACCCCGACAACTCATAATTCAAACATATTATTTTTTTGTCTTATATTGGGACATCCACTTCCAATTAAATAAGTTGGAGTTTACTTTCTTTTGACTGTTTCTAAGTCCAGTGTTACTGAAGAGTCACAAAGTCAGCCCTAAGTTGTATCCATTCTTGGGTGAAACTTTTGTATTGGATACTTGAGACATGTCTATGACTTTCTTGAGCTTTTACTTCCTAAATAATTGACAGCTGTAGCTTTAGAAACATCATTCTCATTTTACTGGTCTAACTATAAGAGAGAGACTGCCTCACACAGTGCTAAAAGTGGCTTTTACGCCCTTATGATAGTTTTTCTCTCTAATCAGAGGGTTTTCTTAGGCAAAAGGAGAACCCTTCAGCTCACACCAGCCTTTTGCTCTTTTGCCACCTCTAATGTAATTCTCACAGTCTCTCTGTCTTCCTAGTCAAAGAGACAACTTTTGTACAATGATCTTTAATTAAGATTTGTTCCTGGAAGCTGTTAGCTGCTGTCAATTGGAGCTCCAGAAATATGTCATGGGAGAAACAACTCTACGAACCACAACAATTAAATAACATGGTTTATGTTGTCATAATAACCCACTAAGAAGCATTGTTATATTCATTCCCAGACTCACTCAAAAGGAGATTCTAAATTGATGTGTGCAGGTTTTACCCTGGAACAAAGAAAGAAAAGAGATAAATAGATGCCTTGAAGTTTCTTCTGGGATTTTGAGCTTATGATAAAACATGTGTTTCTGGTTTTTGTACAATGATTATGACACCAGAGATGACAGTCACCATGATTTCCTGAATGCTTGTTGTGCACATGCCATATTCTGAACTAAACATTTTATAATCATATTTCAATTAACCTTTTAAATGAGTCTGGAAGGTAGATATCATTCTCTGTATTTAATAGGTAAGAGACCTCAAGTTTAAGGTGGCTGAGAAAATTGTTAGCACCATTGCTCCTAAATCTATTTTGAGATTTGTATAGCTTTATCATGAAAGGGGAAGAAATATTTTTAAGAATTTACCTTGTTAATATTTTTTATTTATTTGTGATTACAGAACAAATAATGGACTTTAGTTTTCTTAGTAGTCTGCGGCTCATGACAAGTAACTTTTAGAGGTCACATGTGGCTTGTGATAACAGGAGTGTCATATTACAATATGAACTTCCGTTTGCTTATTTAAGAAGCTTACACTTGGACAACATCTAAGGTCTGGACTCTATAACTCTCTGTAATGGCTGAGGGTATTTAAATTTCCAACCAGGGACCAGAATGACAGAATGAATTTTGTGCCATGAACCAGCTCTCATAGGCACATCTCTGTGTGATCTCTTTGATCATTTCATAAGTGGCAAAATGATGCTTACCTTTAAATTTCAGGTGGCTATTTCCACTCACAAACTGCTTCTTGAGTTTCATGCTGTTTCAGAACAGCATTGGGATGTCATTTAGGGCAACAGTCTGGCACTGCTGTATGACCATCAGAGACAGGATATGAGGCAGAGTCCTGTTTGATCAAGATGTTTAAAATCCCATTCTGCACATGTGTGGAAAGATATAATGAGAGGTAATAGCAATTTTCAGATTGCCTGTCAAGCCGAAACTTATTTCTATCCATCACAGAAATGTTATAACTTTCACTTCTCTTCCTTCTCTGATTTACATAACCAAAAGTATCAATGCCACCCCAAGTTCAGATTAAAACAGAACTTTAAGTTATAATGTCTTAAGATGGGCCTAGGTTTATCTGTTTTCTTTGTAAATGATGTAACTCAATTAACAAGCACAGATGTGAGCAATGGAACCCAATACCAAACAAAAGGTTTATGCATTATCTTTATCAACATTCGGTAACAAAAATATTATACAATTTTAGAATACACAGAGCTATCCAGTTATAGCACTATCATCTGATTCTTATTTGCCAGTTCTTATACTTACAGGATTCACATTCAGCAAATATGAGAGCAGAAAATATTTCTTATTCTTGTTGATTTGATATACAAATTCAATATTCTATATAATTAGTTTTCTATGTTATTTTATTTAATAACACGTGTCCACTGATATCATATCCCTTATTCTAAGGTTCAGTGGTCATTGTGGAAGAAAGAGGCAGAAAGACTGTAAAGAGTCAGAGGTAGTGAACTAAGGTAGCAAAATGGCATTTTCTGGGAATGACAAAAGAGTCGCACACATCAACTCACAACAGCTGTGACAACAATCACCACAGTGATGCAAGATCGAGCCAGACAAATTCCTACATGGATTGGGAAAGATGCCATGAAGTGTGATCCCTGGCTGAGGAGCTATTAGCAATTATGGACATTGGAGGGAGTATCAGGTTTCTTCAGGGATGTGACCCCTGGAAGGCTATGCAGAGTCCCGTAGATATCTCTCCATCCCTGTAAATACTGGTAACACTTAAGTGGACCTAGTGGATTAAAAAAAAATAAAACAAAAGCAAACAAAAGTGGGGAAAGTATAACATCAGTGTTTGACATTATTTGAACATTTCTTCCTTTTTGGAATTTTAATTTCACTGGGCTTCCTGGCAACAAAATCACCTCACTAGCTGTTGTAGGACAATGGTCTGTACCCCATCACTTGTATTTTTAAAGAAATGCTGATTGGCCAGCAGCCAGACAGGAAGTATAGTTGGGGTAATGAAACAGGAAGTATAGGTGGGCAACAAGAATTCTGGGAAGAGGGAAGTTTCAGTCTGCAGTCATCACCCACAGAGAGGAAGCCAGACGCAGAGCAAGCAAGATGTGACTGCCTCACTGAAAAAGGTACCAAGCCACGTGGCTAACACAGACAAGAATTACGAGCTGATATAAGTTATAAGAATTAATTAGTAAGAAGCCTGAGCCGCTGGGCCAATGAGTTTATAATTAATGTAGACCCTGGTGTATTTCTTTGGAACTGAATGGCTGCAGGATCGGGTGGGACAGAAACCTCTGCCAATAATTGGCTTCTTTGTCTCAGACTCTATTCACTCTCTCTTGCCAGTCTCTTCCTTCTACATGACAGTATACTTCTGGGATAATATTTCAGTCTTTGTTTATGATCTCTTACAAATTGATGATTTCTTGTATCTTGAAGCTTTCACTATTAACTGAACTTTCATGTTTTCCAGATTTATATTCTTAGTTCCAACTTCATTTTTGAATTTTATGTTACCCTTAGACTCCAAATGTCCAGATGCAAGAAAACAAATTATGAGTTATCTGCATGATAAAACTAGTAACCTTTGTATGTGCTTAGGGGCCACAACTGGAGATAAGATTTTATACTTCAGCTTAGTCTGATCTTGACATCATGATTTCAAGGTTGAGACGTGAGAACTGCATATTCCTGGCTATGATGCCACTTTTTCTGGATAGTATATGTGATAAGAAAATACTTGGAATGTACTTAGGTCAAGACAGTTAGTTGTGTATTAGACTGGATACTTTTGTTTTTCCTTTGTCGTTTTGTTTTCGTTTTGTTTTAGAAGAAGACTCAAGAAATACTCTGCTTGTTTGACATTTGTCTCAACAAAAACTTATTAACTGTGAACTGTTAACTGTCATGAGTTACTTGAGGTTTTAGGATCTTTCCGGGGTTCTGTGTGCCATGTGGATGGCCCCAGTCCCAATGTGGTGAATTGAATGGTTCACACAGTCACTTAAGGAACTAGTAGCCATCTTAGTCTAACAGATTGAGTAACAAGCTCCTGGGGCTTCTTATTGTTTTCCATCCCAGTAGAGTATCATCATTGTCTAACTATGTAGATTAAAAAAAAAAAAAACTTTTGTGTTATCTCAGTAGATTTTCTTTCTCCACTCTTCACTTTTACAACGAATACCATGTAATTCTTCTCTGCTTCTACATTTAAAACATATCCTTCCTACAATAACTTCTCATAATTCCTATAGCCTCTGCTCTAGGCCAATTCATTGACTTTCCTTTTTTAGACAACCGTACTGTTTTCTAAAGTCACATTTTGTAAACTTGTGCCTATGAACCATCTGGCGACAGTGAGTACTGATTCCTATTTAGTCAGGTTGACGTTTGGCCCTAGAGTTTCCATTTCTAGTGAGTGAGGTTAATGCTGGTTTGCAGATCTCACTGATTGGTGAATACTCAAAAAAAAAAAAAAAATCAGATACTGAAAGGGCTGTGAGGAACCCAAACAGGATAAAAGAACAAAGATTTAAGTTTACTTTTTAGACAAAGTGATCTTTGACAGCAGCGTATCGTGTACACCCCTGCCTTATCTCTCTCCCAACCTTACATATCTCTGACTTCCCTTTATATCTTGTTTCAAACCATGGTGCTGAGCATATGACCTATGTAGCACATAGTTAGGATATCTCTTTGGGTCTGTTTCTACTGCATAGCCATCCCACATGGTATGGTTGACATACAGTGGCTTGCTTTGCCTTTAAAGCCTTAGTTCTTCCTTAGAACTAATTATTCTGATAGAAAGAGTTTATCTCCACCCATATTATATTAAAAGGTTATGTCTCTTATTTGTTTTTTCAAAACATAAATTATTATTTATGATTAATCTGGATTGTATCCATCCCTGCAATAGCCACTCTTAACCCCAGAAAGACATGACTTCATATAGTCAGGGGGATTTTTTTTTTTCAGGTGAGGTTAAGAATTAGAAGATGAGGAGGTTATTATGGATTTTTCTAGTAGGCTCAGTAGTTATAAGGATTAGCATTAAGGAGACACTTGATGGAAGTCGAGGCTGGAATTATGCTCTTTGAAGGAGAAGAGGGAAGGAAAATGACTCAAGGAATACAAGCAGCCCTAACATCAGTGGAAATGTCCCCTAGTTTCCCTGAAAGGAAACAGCTCCGTCAATGCTTAGACTTTAACAAGTAGTCGTCCCAGACTTCTGACCTCAAGACTACAGGATAGCACATTTGTATTCCTTTACATACTAAGTTTGTTAAAGAGGAGGAGGAGGCTAGTAGACCAACTCATTTCTTGTTAACTTATCCCTATTTTAATTCATTTCTGCTTCACCAGTTTTATTCATATTCTGAGGAAAGTGACATCTGTCTTGTTATCGTCTATATCTATGTCCAGTTTTCAGGATTGTATTTGACACATAGTAGATGCTAACTAACTCAGCTGAATGTATTGAAGTAAGGCACTGGCTACTTGAGCTAGTAGGTTTGGATAGGGCATGCATTAGTCAATGTTCAAGGTGCAGGCACATAGCCAGATGGAATTATATTCTATGCAATTGAGAATTCTGATTTAGTGGCTCTGTTTTGATAGTGTATTCACATCTGCTCTCATAGTGGAGCTTAGAGTCCACAAGACAAATATGTAGAAAAGAAGATAAACAAGAATATTGGAAGATCACAGACCACTGGAACTGCACCATAAGGGGGCAGTTCTTGTTTCTGGCATGATGGTATAGCTGTCTATAAAGAGTCCACAGCCCATGGCGACACTGATAAACACACAGCCCTGGCACATGAGCTGGAGCTGCTGAAAAAAAATTGCAGTGAGACGGAGCATCTACAGACCTGGTTACTCTCTCCAGCCAACACCGTGACTCAGAAGAGTAAAATCTGTACACGAACAGCAAAATGAACGCAGCTTTAATCCTCCAAATCGCCTATTAGACTTTCTTGTGTTCAACCCACTTTAACAGAAAACAGAGAAGCCATCTGGGAAGTACAGTTGAGCCTAGCCAAGTGGCTACATCAGGAAGAACACCACTGCATTCTGTCTCCTAAGTTGTCAGATTAAAAAAAAAAAATCTGCTCAGTGATCATAATTTGAAACCAAGGACAATATATAATCAGGTTCATAATGTTTTCAGACCTTGACTGTTTTATTGATATAACCACATAATGGACATATTCCCACCCACTTAGCCACACAGATCAGAGCTCTTCCACTAGGTATTCAGTTCAGAGCAATGCTCTCAAGGTCTTCCTTTCTCTGTTCCACTTCCCAAGCCTCCTTGACAATATTTAGTAGTATATATCAAAACTGTACAAAGTTGTTTATTAAAAATCATTATCCTATAAGTTAAGATTAGGTTAAAGGAAGGAAAATCTGCGTAACGTCTGTCCAATCAAAACGCTTTAGTGAGTTGGCATTCTTTTTGTGTTTTAGAATTTAGATTTATTTTAATTAATTAATTTTGTATGTGTCTGTGTGTATATATGAAATGTGTGTGTGTGTATGTGTGCACACACACACATATGCATGTACCACAGTACGCATGTAGAGATCAGAGGGCAACTTTCAGTCGCCCATTCTCTCCTTCCACCTTGGAGTCTGAGGATTGACCTCCAGTTGTCTAGTTTGCGAGCTGAGTGCTTTCATCTGCTGAGCTATTTAGCTAGTCCTAAATGCATTTCTAGTTGATACATAAAACCATGACGTTGTCGATATTGATGGAGGTAGCAGGTGATATTTCCCTGTGTATACTGCTTCATGTTTTTGGATTTATTTATTTTGCTTTCTGTGCATGAACGTTCTGCTCGCATGGATGTAGATGCACCATGTGCATTCCTGTTGGATTTCTTGGAGCTGTAGTTACGGATGGCTGTTAGCCATCAATGTGAGTGCTGGGGGAGATTGAACCCGGAACCTCTGAAATTTCAACAAGAGCTCTTAACTATGGACCATCTCTTCAGCCCCCCACTGTTGAATGTTTAAATCAGGCTAAATGTATCTGTCTCCCTAAATATTATTCATCAGTGTTTTGATTATGTCCACATTTGTTTGTTTTACTGTTACTATGTATCTTACTTTTCTTTCTCCTTTTTCACTATATATAGTTAACTCATGTTTGCTGTATAAATTTGCGATGACAGTTCCATATTGCACGTATCATGCCTTGATTATGTTGGCTGGCATTTGAAATCTTTTTCAAAATATTGCACTTCTTTTGGCAAACAGACTCCTCTTTGGATTATGATACTGGCTACATTGTTTCCAGTAACATTATCTTCTTTTGCTTGGGGTACTTACTGAATTGGAACCTTTGACAAGGTAAATAAAAATATGATACAGATTTTTTTCTTTTCATACTGAATAGAGCTGGAGGTGAAAGGCCAACCTTTTTTAATTTCTTCTTTAGAAAACTATTTCTTCACATACTTTGGGGGTAGAGTCATGTGTTGTCTGTTGTGACTCCTATGCCCTTTGCTCGTGAGTGGTGTGGGATGTTGGAAAGGCACTGATTTGGTTGCATAGTCACAGTAAAGCACCACACGTGTATTATCTTTTGTTTAAGTATTCAAATCTAGAAGGAGATCATCCATGACACTGCATTCCTTGCACTTCTATACTCTCTTTATATTCATCTGGGCTCAAAACTGGAATTATCGTAGATTTTTTTCCCTGTGTTTTCAGCGCTCAAAGCCAGTTGAAAAAAATGTTTTAAATTCCTTTCCGTTATGATAGTTATGCTTTAAAAATTATTACTGGTGTTTAAATAGAATCAAACATCTAAACAGGGATTTTTTTATGTGATGTAATAATAACATACAAAATAGAACGCATGTTTTAATGAATTAAGGAGAATATATGTTGTAGCCACAAAACTGACAAAGAAGTAACTCTTTTTCCTCACCCCAGAAGACCACTTTAGCCTCTTCCCAAACCCTACTTCTTCCTAAGTTAACTACTGCCCTAACTTATAGAACCCTTTCTTAATTTTATATAAATACAGTCAATATTTTTCTTGTATTGTCTCATATATTACATCCCTCTGCCCCAGCTGTGCTTCTCCTCTGTCTCCCTCCCCCCTTAAAAACGATCAGGCCTCCCAGGGATATCAACTGAACATGGCATAACAAGTTACAATAAGATTAGGCACAAGCCCTCATATCAAAGCAGAACAAGGCCACCCAGTAAAATGAAAAGGATCCCAAGAGCAGGCAAGAGTCAGAGACAACCCCACTCCCACTGTGAGGAGTTCAACAAGAATGCCCAGCTACACAGTCATAACGTCTATGCAGAGGATCTAGCTCAGACCCATATAGGCTCTGTGACTGCTGTTTTAGTCTCTACGAATGCACAGCCACTATGGAAATAAATATGGAGGTTCTTCAGAAAACTGGGAATCAGTCTACCTCAAGACCTGGCTATACCATCTTGAGCATATACCCAAAAGACACTCCATCCGGTCACAAGGACACTTACTTAATTATGCTCACAGAAGCTTTATTTGTAATAGTCAGAACTGGAAACAACCTAGATTCGCCTCAACTGAAGAATGGATAAAGAAAATGTATATATTCACACAATCGAATATTACTCAGGTGTTAAAAACAATGACATCTTGAAATTTGCAGGCAAATGGATGGAACTAGAGAAACATCATCCTGAGAAATGTAACTCAGACTCAGAAAGACAAACATGGTATGTACTCACTCATGAGTGAACATTAGCTGTTTGGTACAGGATAACATGCTGCATTACATAGACCCAGAGACGCTAAGAAACAAGGAGGGGTCAAGGAAGACAAAATGATCTCCCTGAGAAGGGACTGGGGATGGGTGGGGACAGAAACAGCAAGGATCAGATGTGGGGCTGGGTGGGGGACAGTACTGGGAGAGATGACTGGAATTGGTCAGAGTACCCAAGAAAAATCCTGAGGTCAAAGCTGCTACAGTTATTATTTAAAGTCTGGCATAATACACGGTATACCTTTATAGAATTTGTCTATATGTCTAATCCTGGCATTCTGTCGTTCCTTGGTCACATGACATCACCGTGGCTGTGCATGTGCTAACTTTTCTAAGGAAGGGAGGCCCTGATATCACATTCTTTTACCATCTTTCCATTCCTGACTTTGCTCATCAGTGTAAGTCTCTGTGTAGGGCAGAGGTAACCCCAGCTAATCTAACGTTGTTGCTGTCTATGCCACGTAATCGCCTGAGTGTGTAGTGGGAAGAGGCTTGCAATCTGAATGAACTGTAGCCCAGCTCCTCTAGCCCACTGACTCTTGTTGACCTTTTAAAGTTACTTTGTTTTGATTCTCTTGTTCCTGAATAAGTACAGGAACAGATGTTTCAAGAATGTCTCACAGCCTTATAAAGAGACCATCTTCATGTGTGTTGATGTGGGATTTCCCTCTGTAGGCTGTGATTACCATTAATGAATAAGGAAATTGCTTTGAGTCGGTAGCAAAGCAGGGTGGGGCGGAGCAGAGCTAGGCAGGGAGGACTGGACTGAATGCTGGGAGAAAGAAGGGTGGAGTCAGAGAGACAGATGCTGGAACTTTTAGCTGGTAAACCATAATCTCGTGTCAATACACAGATTAATAGAAATGATTTTAATTAATATGTAAGAGTTAGCCAATAAGAAGCTAGAGCTAATGGACCAAGTGGTGATTTAATTAATACAATTTCTGTGTGATTATTTTGAGTCTAAGCTGGCCAGGAGGCTGGGAACCAACAAGTAGCCTTCTCCGACAGTGTGTCACAACCTCCAAGCATAAGAAAGACCTTCAAGTAGATAAGGGTATCTCCTTAAATACGGGAGGAGTGGTATTCAGAAGTAGTACTCCTGGGAGAAGGCAAAAATGATTTATAAGGTATTTTCTATCAATCCAATATCCCCAAATTGTACAGATATTAAAAGTCATTCAAATATGGGACAAGTTGAGACAAAAACCAAAAGTGGCACAGTGACCACCATGTGGCTCAGCTCTGCTGGATCTTTGTCAAACAGCTGTGCTGGTCTTATGACTTTTGCCATTCCCATCAGACATGGCTGTGCCAGACTTCGTCTAGAGCTAGGATTAAAGTCATGAGCCATTGCCGCCTCAAGGATGATTAAAAAATAATCGTTATTTGTTTGGCATAAAGCAGATAGAAGGTAAATATTAGCATGCTGATATTAGTTTTATATTTTAAACGACAATTTTATAAATAAAGAGAAAATTATATAATGAAAATGAAAACCAATCCAGAGTTTATGCTAATTTGTTTGGAAGTGAGAATATGTCTGCATCATTTGTAAAGAAAAAGCTTGAGATAGGGAAGGACGGAGGGGAAGAGCAAGGAAAGAGATTTCTTGATTGAGAGAGCATTATGAAGCTAGCAAGTGACCTGGCACTAGGGAATTCCCAGGAATCCACAAGGACCCCAGCTAAGACACTAAGCAGTTGTGGAGAGGGGACCTGAACTGGCCTTGACCTGTAGTCAGATTGATGACTACTTTATTTGTCATCATAGAACCTTCATCCAAAAACGGATGGAATCAGATGAAGGGATCCACAGCAGAGCACTTGGCTGAGCTCCCAAAAATGGAGGAGCAATAAAATGAGCAAAGGGGTCAAGACCATGATGGGGATTCCCCACTGAAATAGTTTATCTGAGCTAGTGGAAGCTCACTGACTCCTGTCTGACAGGGGGAATTCAGCATAGGACTAAACTAGGCCCTCCGAATGTGGGTGACAGTTTTGTGTCTGGGGCAGACTGGAGCCACTGGCAGTGAGGACAGGATTTATCCCTACTGCTTATACTGGCTTTTTGGAACCCATTCTCTTCGGAGGGATACCTTATTCAGCCTAGATATAGTGGGGAGGGCCTTGGTCCTGCATCAAAACAATGCACTAGACTTTGTTGAATTCCCATGGGAGGCCTTACCCTCTCTGAGGAGTGGTGGGGGTTAGGGGGGAGGGCAGGGGGAGAGGAGGAAGTGGGAACTGGGATTGGTCTGTAAATTAAGAGAAGATGGTTTTTCTTTAAAAAATATAAATAAATTTATTTTAAAAAGATTAGTCAAAACGAAGGAAAACCAAAAATAGAAGGATAAAAGCTTGACTAGTGAAGGGAACAATGTAAAAAATATTGATGCAATATATTGCAGTATATTGATGTAATATATAAATTACTTTTCTCTTTGCTGTGATCACGCCCTGGCAGAAGCAGGTGGAAGGACTTATCCTGGCTCACCATCTCTGAGGTTTAAGTTTACCTTTGTCGTGTGGAAAGCTTGGCTGACCTCTCAGCAGTGATGCTCTTGGCATCGTTGTGGTCCAGGATGCAAGGAGGATACTGAGACCAACAACTCTGTCATCCTGAAAGACTCACCCGTGGTGATCCTCTATCTGCTCATCTCCACCTCCCGAAGGTTCTACAGTTGCCCCAAATCTTGCTATTTTCTGTAGAACAAGTGTTTAAAGCATGAGCCTGTGGGGGCACATTGCAAACACAAGCCCCAGCAGTATCTTAAAGGCTGTACATTTGAGAAAAATAACCTTCCATTCAGTATTTCAAAAAGTATGAAAGAAAAACAAAAACACCCATGGTCTTGTCAGTCTCTCTCTGGAGACTATATTTAAAGGTACATAAAACATACACTTATCCATAATAAGTTATTATTTTTTAGTTAAAGAAGCACTTTAGGAACCTAAATTTAAAAATCCTATAATTTTTTTTTTTTTGGTTTTTCGAGACAGGGTTTCTCTGCAGCTTTTTTAGAGCCTCTCCTGGAACTAGCTCTTGTAGACCAGGCTGGCCTCGAACTCACAGAGATCCGCCTGCCTCTGCCTCCCGAGTGCTGGGATTAAAGGCGTGCGCCACCACCGCCCGGCCCTATAATATTTCTTTATAGTCTAAAACTATTTATTCTATCGTTTTAACACATGTAATATATCTCCTAATATTTTGACTTGTTTGCATTTTAATTAGTAAGATTATTATGGTGATCACTCGTATAATGCACAAAGGCTTCCACTTAAACATAGAATACCCTGTTAATTTGAATATGTGATATATATATATATATATAATGTCTCATGTGCTGTAGAAAGCAGTTTCCTAGCTCGCTGGGAGAGGTATTGCTTTGGAGATGATTTTTATCTATAATTACATTTCTTTCTGCTGTCATAGGGAACCTGATCCTCATTACAATATGTATTGCTTCATATTCACCAAACTGTGTAGGAAAGAAAAAAAAACTTTGTTTACGGTTTGAGGGGACTTTTGAAATTACTGAACGAAGATACTTGAAGCTTTTGCCTCATTGAAAGGCACTAGATGTTTTGAGGGAAATCAATAAACCATATTCCCTCTGTAACCCAAAGGGAACAAAGTTATTGAGGTTTGAAATAGCTTACCCCCCATATCATAATTCCTCCAGCTTGGAGATTTGTGAGTGCCCTGTGCAGCTAACAGCTAATCACACTGTACTTGCGGAATTACGTTCATTATATAAAATAAACTCCGTCATTGCACATTATAAGAAATGTTCAAAGCTTTTCATTAAAAGTCCAGTGCTGTGCATACTATTAATTTTTAAGATGCATTACAGACTGGGTCATGAATATTAAGTGAATACATTTGTTCTTCCCTTTACAAAAAATCCAATATTAATTTGTAGTTAGGGTAGGCGCTTCAATCTTACAGTGTAAAAGAGAAGACAGACAGAATATCTGTGGTTTCTTTTCTTCAACCATGAGCTTTATCAGAAACTCCCAGATCATTCAAAGCTTAATAAGACTGTGACATCTTTTCTGATGTTTGCTATTTACTTCTCGGAGTTCTCAACAAGTAAATTCCTACTATTTCTTAACCTCAGAACTTGTGATCTTGCTTGTCTGTGACTGGCAGGTAATGTCTCGTTTGCATACAATTACATCTGTCCACTCTAGCCATGTCTCTTTCTGAAATTCTCAGGGGAATGGATCATTAGATTTGACAGTCTCAAGAGACTGTGTTTAGAAAATTCATTGTCAAAATTCATTGTCAAACGCGGTTGCCATTGTGAAATACAGTTTGTGATGGATATTTATCGTTAATATTAAGTTAATGCTCATACTTCAAGCCTTAGAGGGCGAATAATGTGTAGTTGTGATTTTTAACATTGAAATGTAAGAGCCATCCTTGTGTGTACACTATTATTTTCAAATTCGACAACTCCAGCCTGAAAAGAGATACATGTTTAACCACAAATGTAGCCAGGTAAGTGCTGCAAAACTGTCAGAAAAATGCCTATTTCAGAGTCAGGGTGGAAGGTTTATTTTGGGAGATGAGAATAAAAGAGAAAAAGGCATTTGAGTCTATTTTGTTTGAGCTTTCTGGTTCTATTCAAATTTTACTTCTTTCTTATTTACTTGGTGAATAGAAAAAGTAGTTTCCATCTACCACGTCAATAGCCTAAAACTATGCTATGCATTTATCTACTTCCTCCCTACACTAGAATACAGACATGTTCTGGAGTTATGGCTAGGCGTGATCACTCTCTTTCCAAGTCCCTTTCACAGTGATTGGCAGCGTGTAAGTACCTCACAAATGGGTGCTGAATGATTGAACAAGATAAACCTAAGTGCCGGGGAATTTGCAAAGCCAACAAAGAATAAGAAGAAAAGGGTGAAAGAGAAATTTATGATATTGTCACCACGTCGAGTCCTTTTCTGTGTATACCCTGAAGGATTATTTGCTGTGTATCTGCAATTATGGCCTTTGTATTATGTAAACCGCACCGCACATCCTTATTGGTACTGTTTGCTACAGGAAGAGAACATAAAAAGAATATGAGACTATGTAAAGAATAATGGTCAGAATAAAATCGATAGAGCAACTACATGAAAAGCCACTTCTCTGGCTTTGTTTGTCCATCCCAGACTTTAACTTTTTGCTTGGGTTTTTGCAATTACTTGCCGAATACTTTCTCACACGTAGACTTACCTGCCCTCTATTCCCAGGTTTTGTTTTTAAACACCACACATTTTCTTGTCCCGATGAGAGAATTGTTCCTTTCACAGAATGGTTTCTTGCTTTTGTCCCATTCTCAATATTCTCCAGTGGTTTCTGATTGACCTTTGGGGTGGCATCCCCGTAGCTCCGGCACGGCAGAGATAATTCTCCATCCAGCTTTCATTGTCTTTGATCTGTGCAAAATGTTTTCCAGTGTGCCAAATTCCTTTCTTTGGGTCTCTGTTGAAGTGGTACTTTGGGTGGATTGTTCTTATTGCTTGTATCTTCTTGGTTAAATGCGCCTCTTTATTTAAATTCCACTTTAAATGCCTCAGAGGTACACTTTCTAATTAGGAGATCACTAATATTTGTTGCATTGAGTTTGTGTTTTCATTACACCCTTCCTGATGTACTGACATTTTAGGGTGTTCATCACAATAATGTTAGAGATATGACGATTGACCTGTATGTTTTTAGTCATACAGTTATCATTTGCGGCTTAAAAAACTACCACGACTCAGGTTGTCTAATCCGAGTTTTACAGAAGCAGTAAAATCATCACTCATGTTCTTTGGCAATGACATGACCATTATGTTGTTTTATGAAGGTTTGCGTGGAAGGAAAAATACTTCTTCTGTCGTAAATCACCTAGCAACATCCCATCAATGCAGCCCAGGTGTGGTCCTTACAGCTTAACTGGAATAGCAATAATTGTAATGCAGTCTCACTGGTCACTGCTCCGAGCTAGCAATTTTCACTACCTGGTTGGGGCGGAGAGTAAGATAAATGGTTGAGATTTTCACATTAATCAAAAGGGACCCAGAGTAAATATATATATATTATGAACGAATGAGTTTTAGCCTATCACAAAGAACTTTGTAAATATCTGCACATTGGAGAATCTGATGCAAATATGTGACATATTTAGAAGGGGAGATGCTGAGAAATTTTTCTTTGTGTTGCGTTATCCATCACGTGGCAACTGCAGCCACGTAACCAATTAGGTGCCTCATTCCTGAGGAAGACTAATTTTCCCTCGCTCAGTGGTCTTTACTTGCCTATGGGTGGAGTCCCACAGCAGACATCCGGGTCCACTGGCTCTTATGATCTTTCTGTTCCCTCTTCCAGGACGTTGCTTAAACCTTAGTGCAGGAGATGTCGAGTCAGAGCCGGGTTCCTGAATGTTTTCTCATTGTCCTTTACTCACTGAGTTCTGAAACAATCTAAAGTATTTCGTAGCTAGCGTGTGTGTCTCAGGCTCTACTGTGAAACCTTTTCTGTAAGCACATGATCCGATTGCTCTCAAAGGACATAGAGTATTGTAAAAACAGGGTCAGTTTTCTTAGCTCCCTCACCTCACGTCAAACAAGAGTTCTTGTATTCCCTTTCTATACCGATAAAATACTTGAACTGAGAAGAGGGTGAGGCAAGAGGCTGACCCACCACATCGTGTTGAACAGCTGCACTCTCTCTGTGTAACGTAAATTGTCAAACAATTCTCTGGAGAGTATTTGTGTGCTTCCTTGCTGGATGAAAATATCAAAGTCAACTACTGATGCCTATCTCTAATTACTTATTCACTTCATTCCTAGAAACACAATTCCTTCTTTGAACTTTTAGAACTTTTAAATTTGTTTATTCTTTGGCAATTAATACATGTATGTGGTATATTCTGGTTACAGACATCCCATAGCCTTCATTTACCTTTCTCTCCCTCCCCAGAGTACTCCCATTACTACCAAGTCCCCATCACACTTTGCTTTCCTCTACCTAATTGAACTTTTAAAATGAGGTTATAACTCCACTTCCAGTCAATTATTATTGCTTTCATTAGTTGTAGCCCTTATCAGTTTTTAGTTTGGACTCTGGTTTCTGAATTTCTGGATGGAAATGTGTGTATTTTCATGATGCAGTTTTATAAATAAAACTTCATTTTAGTTTATAAAGTTCACTTTGATAAGACTTATATATATACATATGCACACATATACACATACACATTTTTCTATGAACCACATTGAAGTGTACCATATGTGTGTGTGTACATATGTGTGTATGTGCGTGTTATTTATAATGTATATATATGTTATTTATAATGCATGTATATACATGCCATGAATACTATGGCTTGCAATGGATCAATAACATACAAGTATTCATGGTGTGCCTACAATGTGCTAACCACTGCACAGCATGGAAGTTAGTAGATCAACCAAATGCAGGAGGAATCAATGCAGTCCAGAATACAATCAAGGTAAAAGCATAAATTCACGAACGTATTGAACTTAGGGAAACCTCTATGATGCAGGTGAAGAAGCATCTGATAATGATAAGAAAACCAAGAAACCATTCTCGAGGAATTTACTACTGGGTTGGTGTTCAATTATTTATAGACACTCAGCAAGTAAAAGAGATGGAGGGTGGGGTGTATATGCAGATATAGCAAGAATTGAAGGAAGTCCAAGCTGTTTAAGGGATCAGGACAGTGCACTCAGTAACTAAATTACATACAATTAGAAGTTTTATTTTGAGGATAATAGCAAAGCTAACCCAAATAAAGTAAAATCACAAGTGAAGCTATGCAAAACAAAAGATGTGGTGTATGAAGGCAATATGCTCTCTCTTTCTCCCTCTGTTTCTTCCCTCTTTTGCTATGAAAATTTCTGTCTCAGTGAGTCATAATTTACACTTACTATTTTCTCACATGACTTCTAATTTGAGTTTGGGACGGGAGGAAGAGCTAGAGAGACAACAGGGTGGAGGAATGTGGGAGCTGCGGGCATAGGTGGTGAGGGTGTCCCCCCCATCTTTCATTGTCAGAGAAGTGTCGCTTTTCCTACTTCTACTTTTTTTTACAAGTGTTTAAAAATCGCATTGTTTGACAGAGGTTGAAGATCACAAACACTTGGAATGTCTTACTAGAAAGAAAGAAGAAACCCTGGCTGTCTGTATAATTACCACAGGAAACCATCTTCTGTAGTCATCCAGGTCTAGGCTGTGGAGCTTTCCTTCCTGGGTCAGAAGCCAGGGTATCCTGTTATTGTCCTTCTCAGTTACCTAATCTCCTCTACAGTCCCAGTATCCTTCCTACAAGTTTATTCCTAGAAAACAAATCAAGAGACCGCCATTTGATGTGCATGGAAGAATGTGTGGAATAAAGGCTAAAGGATGATGAACTAGCGTTAGAATTATTGCCATTAACCAGAATTTTGTCTGCAAATCTGGCATTTTTTATGTTTCTATGCTTTAACCACATTAACTTAAATATTTCATTTCTAAAATGATACCCTAGATTGTTGATATTTTCTGTGAAAATTGCTCTGTAGCTGATGTTTTTAAACATGACAATGGAATAGGGTATTCAGTGCATGAATGTACAAATTGACAAGTTAGGTAGGTGGGTAGACTCTCTGTCTTTATGAATGGGCGAGGAGAAGAAGGACATCATATTTCCTGTGAAGTTCTACACAGAAATGGGCTTTTCAGGGGAAACTCTTTCAGCATGTTCTGGGATAATGAGGAGACAGAAAAAGAAGTGAACAAGTAGCCTTTAGGTTGTAGACTTTCTTTTTGAATACTGGAGCTTTAATTTCTATGAAAAAGATTATTGAAAATAAAGTGTTGGCCATCTACTGTTGGGTGTGTGACCTACCCTTAAATGAGGTGGGGAGATCTGGAGAGGATTTGGGGGACGGGAAACCATGATTAAAATATTTTTTATAAAAATATTTATCAGTTAAAAAATTAAGGTTTCCTAATTGTTTTTTAATGTATTGAGATGAACTAATATCAAAGAGAGAGCAGAGGATCTCCACAGATTTAGGTCAGACACAGGTGACTCCTGAGAACATTCTCTTTTGTTGCTGTTGAACCTGAAATGCCATATGTTAACCTATGGTTGAGTAGATTTTCACCTTTTATTACTCTATTCAGATCTTTACATGGGTTGTACATGCTTTGCCTTATATTCTAGAAAGTCTTTATAGCAAGAAGGCAAAAAAGCAGCTATTCCTAAATGATCTTTATAAAATTATTTAATTGTCTTGAGGTCACACAGATCAAATAGAGTTCTGTGTCAGAGTAGAGACTGAAAATATTTTCTAGATTTCCAAGAAGACTCACCTTTAAACTCATCTCGAAGTGACAGACAGAAATGCAATTTTGGGGGGTGTAGAATAGTTCCTGCAGCCATCTATCCTGGGTGGAATGTATGTGTCATTTTACTTGAGCAAACTTGGAAAAAAAATAAGGTTAGTCTTCACAGCAAGACTTGCATGACAATAAAGGAGGATTGCTGCTAACAAAGAAATAGCTTTCATCCATCACCACGGGAGTGAACATGACCCTTCACTGATGAGCTACAGATTCTCACCTTCCACCATCTGTCTCTCTAATGGGAGATACCAAGATGTTTCGGCTGATGTGCTGAGATTGGAGGATGATTAGGGAAAGCTTCGTCCCTCCACATTTCAGAATATCGGAAAGATCAAACGAGGGGACTTTGACAATAAAGGGTGATAAAATATACACTCGGTGAAGAACATTTAGCCTTTGAAAGCACAGATTCTTTTCCTCCTCTGTTCATTAATCTCTGCTCGAACCACACTTCTTAAGTCATCTTTACAAAACTATTTCTTTAAAGACAAAAGGTCTCACACTCTCTAGTGCTGTGGTCCTGTGAGGGAAATCCGAGCAGATTATTTTTCTCGTCTTAATATTTTTTAAACAATGGAAATGTTTTCTTGTGTAGCAGTCAGATAATAATAGATTCTGCAAAGATTGCCAAAAGGCTTAGGCTGGTGGTGTAGTTTCCTGAAAGGACTGTCTTAGAGGGGGGGGGGTCCCCTGGGAAATGCTGTTGACAGGTGATGATGGGGTCGTAAGGAGACAGAGCCTGGAGGGAGGTCTTTTCCAGCTGTCAGTCCCAAGTGTTTAATGGGACACAGTTGTCCTCTCCAGTGCTCTTTCACCCTCCGGACTATTGTTGGAGGGGGCCGCTTCTTGGTTCCTGGCTGCTGAGCCCCAAAACAACCACACAGAAACTGTATTAAGTCACTGCCTGGCTTATTAGCTCTAGCTTCTGATTGGCTAACTCTTACATATTAATTTAGCCCATTTCTATTAATCCTTCTATTGCCACGTGCCTGTGGTTTATTGGCTAAAGTTCTGGTGTCTGTCTCCGGCAGGGCTACATGGCTTCTTTCTGACTCTGCCTCCTTTCTCCCAGCATTCAGCTTAGTTTTCCCCACCTAGTTCTGTTCCCCTATAGCTCTGCAATAGGCCCAATGTAGCTCCTTTATTTATCAATGGTAATCACAGCATACAGAGGGAAATCCCACATCAGACTATGGGTGAGTAGCTTTATTCTTCAACACACTCCCATATACTGTGCTGGTCTGAAAGAAATAGGACCAACAAATCATATGCTGCGGAATCTCCAATACAATGAGCCAAAATCAACTTTTTCTCCTTATAAAACAATTGTCTCAGGTATTTGTGACTTAGCATTTATCATTTGAAGGACCAGAATTGTTGTATACTGGAGTGATACAGTGACTCAGCCTGCTTGTATTTCCCTTCATGGTGACTCTAGAGTTTTGCATAGCATTATAATAATATAATGATATCAAAACCATGGCTCTGTTTTATTAAACACTTGCTTTAAGGACTTCAAAATATAGAGCATAAGATGATTATCACATGTAAAGATCTGAGATGTGCTGTAAGTGTGAAAAGCCTTTTAACTGTAGGTTGACACAAATAATCTTGTTTCAGCTTTAAAAGTAAAAGAAAATAACAGCCTTGGAAAAGTTAACCGTCCTCATTAACAGCAATAATTAATATGTTCTAAAGAACATGTGTCTTAGATACAAATATTTTTTTCCAAAAACCACTATCATAGTCATTTGTTGATATCTATCATATGCAAAGAAATACATCAGCATTTTGCAACATGCGAGGTGCAGATTTTGAGTTTAGGCTTAAAAAGTGTTCTGAGAGACAAGGCTATTTGAGACACTTCATCTCTGCAGCCTGTTGCATACATAGGTCCTCTACTGTGTCTGCTCTACTCTGCAGCTTTCTTCTACAGTTCTACATTCCAGGAATCTGTATCACGTTAGAGGCTCCATTGCATTTAGGTTTCTCTATCACAGCTCCACATGGAATCTTCTCAAGGCTTCCTTGTGGAGTAATTTGACACAAACCTGAGTCATCTGGAAAGAGGAAACTTAATTGAGAAAACGTCTCCATCAAATTGGTCTGTAGGAAAGTCTGTGAGGCAATTTGTTAATTACTGATTGATGTTGGAAGACCCAGGCTCTGTTTGAGTGGTACCACCCCTGGGCAAATGGACCCGAGATGTACAAAAACAAAACAAAACAGAAAACAAACAAAACCTGAGTGAACCATGTAGAACAAACAAATAAGTAACATTCTTCTACAAACTCTGTGTCAGGTCTTGTTTCTGCATTTCTGTCTTGAGTTCCTACTCTGACTTTGCACAGTGTTGGACTATGATGTGGGACTTGTAAGTTGAAGCAGACCTTTTTGTCCTCAAGTTGATTTTGGTCAGTGTTTTATCATAGCAGTAGAAAACAAACTAAGCCAGTAGAATTGTTGATTCCTTTTCTTTGTTGACAGCTTGCATAGTTCTTTTCAATATTTTGAGGACCAGTTGGCTTCTGTTTCAAGTTCTACATTCAAAGTATGAAGTTTCTTCATCAATAGTGTCTTGCCTAAAATTTTCTGGGAAGCAACTGAGGGCAACAAAAATAGTCCATGTTGCTTTCAGGGTCTCTTGGAGTTTCCTGACCAACAGTTTGAAAGGACGTGTCCCAGGACTGACATTATGGCTTTTGGGAGGCAGTGTTGCCACCTCGAGCTGTATAACATCAGTTAAACTGTTTTTGCGCACAGAAAACATTATTATTTTGGGAACAATGATTTCATTCAGTGATTGGATGTTTGAATGAAGTGATTTTATATAACATAGTCTAAGGCTTTGTGATATAACTTGTCAGGTTAAATAAGCATTAAATCAAACAGAATCTTAGATCAAACAAATGTGCTCATTTTGTCTTCTTAATCAGAGTATTTTATTATTATTATTTTGGCTAAGAACCCATCATAAAAATGTAGGCTTATTTTATTTGAAAGTCTCTCAGTTTCCAAGAGTATTGTCTTGTCGTTGGCATTGTAACTGAGTCTTTAATAATACATTTCAATATTCTATGTGACTAGGTGTTTTGGCAGCTACATGTCAGGGAATTCCATGCACGTCGACTTATTACCTTATTTCTTTTATAAATTAAGCTTTCTTAGCGAGAAGTAATATTGTTTGGGTTAACTTCGTAATGACTAGACATTCAGGAAGTCAACAGATGGTATTGTTGGCAAAGAGTGGAAAGCAGAGCCTGGGTATTCAGATCCAAAATAACTCTGTATTCTAATAAGGAAAAATCCACTGTGGAGAAGGGTCCAAAATAATCAGCTTGCTGCCAACAGGCTATCTGCTTTCCTCCGGATACAGGGACCTATCTGGGGTTCAGAGATGGTGGCTCTTGCTATAAAACTGGGCATTAAGTCTCAATGATAGCCAAGTTTGTATTAGTGGGGAGAGGTCCATTTGTTGAGCCTATTCAAAAATCCCCTTAAGCTGCCATGACTGCAATTTAAATGAACATGTTGAGTAAACATGGCTGGGATTCTGGGGGAAGAAAACCAAGATTGACTGGCATCTGCATTTTAGAACATCTTGTCCCCTTGGTTATTGAAAGCCTCATCTTTAGTGGGAACTTTGTGCTGAGCATTTGCGTGGGACAAAAATAACCTCGAATTCTTAGTTAATTCTGGGAGGGTTATCTAAACCCCTTTGTCTCCAACCATCTGGTCAAACCATTAGTCATTGCCCTTCTTTTGTTTCTCATGTGATGTCTCCTTCCAGGAAAAGTGGAACACAATATGTACCCTGCTAGTTCTGCTCACTAGGAGAATTATCGTTTCCACTTTCCCCCAGCACCATTCCAACCAGGATGGGAGCAGTAGGGCTACAGTGATTCATTCTGTACTAGTGCCAGGATGTTGGACAGAGCTCTTCGTGAACCAGGCTGGAAAAGTTTTCTCTGCCATCAACGTCTGGCAAAAATCTTGCCATGTGGTCACAGGAATGGTCTGAGGCATGAGCTGCCCTTGGAATCAGCATGCTGAGTTCCCAACTTTCCTGCTCAGGTAAGCTCATCGCTGTGTCCTCAGGGACTGCATCTGCTGATGGAATATTGACAGGTGTCCACAGCTTAATGATGTGAATGTTTAGTGCACAGCACGCAGCTTGAGCTTGTGCATTAAGGTCAGAGCTTTGGTCTTTAACAGTCAGCCATGTAAAGGTGCTGAAGGCTAATTTGCAGCCCAGGAGTATATAATTCCTCTTTAATTCTTGAACTATGGCTTTCTATTATACTCGCCAATATTTATGACAATATCAAGTCAGTAGGCACATGAATTTCTATAGCAGCTAAAACACTCCTGCCCTTGTGCTCATCAGCACCAAGGCACACAGCACTGCCAGCACAGGGCCAGCATGGGGTTCTCTGAGTCAGAACCAAGGCATTTACAGTAAACCATGAGAGAGTCAGATAGTTGAGTTGTACCAGAGTTATGAGAATAAAGCTATATTGTTGGCCTATCTCAGAATAATAAACTGATTCTTGTATTCCATATCCAGTGAGTGAACAGAAATCAAATATTTGTCAAATCAATATTTATGGAGCAGCAGGCAAATAGGGACAGTGTTTATTTCTTCCCCGGATGATAATAAATCTTGGATAAGTGCTACAGTGGGAGACGTTTCTGATTAGGTATGTAATAATCTCTGTCACTTAAAGATTCATTCGCCTGGGAGACAATGTGGGCTTGCTTTCCAGTTTGGAAGTGTATCTATTCCAACTGCATGGTTTGGAACCGAATGAAAATCCAGGAAAAAATGGCGAGAAAACTTTTTTCCACATGAGAGCAATGCCTTTTTGGCACCATGGGCTCCTCTAGGCCCTGTCACTCACCCTTAAGTATGCATATCCTGCCCCTTGAACATTGTTAGGACTTGGTGACTGATTGGGAAGCAGAACGGGCAAAATGGCACGGTTGTAAGAAATATAGCTTCTGTCTGGCTCTGTCTTCCTTCCTTGGAGTGTTTGTGGTGCTTGGCGTTCAACCACCATGCCACAAGGAAGCTCAGGCTGTACTCAGCAGTGACATGGATAGGTTCTGGCTTAAAGCTCGAGCTAAGGTGTCTGCCAACACTGAGTGCCAGTTGCCAGCTATATGAGTGAATGAGCCTAGAGACTAATCCAGGCCTCAGCCTTCGGCGCTAAGTACTCCCTTTGAGTAGCCCAAGAAAGAAATTTACCAGAACGACAACCATCCTTGTAGTGAGCTACAAGGGATGCTTTGCCACTGGAACCAATTAGTCACAGAGCAGTCTATTAAAACACTGTCGTGAAAAGAAGACAGTATTCTATGCTTTGGGGGAATGGGTTTGAAGGTTTTATCTAATGTTCCCTGAATGATTTGCTTGGGTCTCTGTTGCCCCTGATCATTTTCCCCCCCTGGTTATTTATTCAAGGTCCCTTTGGGAAGCTACGAAGGAAGATTTACAGTAGAAATTCTGATGTTATAAAACATTCTTCAATCACCCATGATCTCATCTAAGAAAGTCACGCTGACCTGGGACCTGTGTGAAGTGAACTTAGAACTAAGGTCTCAGGGGTCAGCTCTCTTCCAGGGAAGATCTCTGGAGATTTGGTTATTCTGATAGCCACGATTCTGCTCCTCATGAACGTGACTATGCCCTTATTTTTCTTCTATTCACAAGCTATTTTGTTTTTCCCATTGAAGACCTTGAAATCTGCTCTTCTGTGACAACCGTTTAAAGCATCCTATCCAACACATTTTCAGTCTATGAAGACTAATCATCTAAGCACATTTCAGGTTCACTGATGTTCTATGTGGAACCATAGGGGCCAGTGAACTGTATAGGCAGTGTCTCCGTGAAGGGTTTGCTTGCTCTGAAACAATCTGATTTGGGTTCATTGGAGTTACTAGGGCAATAAACACTAGGCTACCTATCATGAACACAGTTCAGATTTTCTAGCTCCTGAAGACTTTGGGTTGCTTTTTATGCATCATATTCAGAACTCTTTACCAAGCTGTGACTCTGCTGCTATTTCTACAATTGAGTAAAGATTACAAACAGTGGTAATGATAATATATCTAAAACTTTTTTTTTAATCACTTTTGTAAACTTAAAAACTTTCAGGTAAGCTTCAGGGAGTCGTGACTTGGATATATTCGCCAAGGTCAAAAGGACTCTAGATTAGAATTCTTGTCATTGCCTACTGCCCATTCCGGAGGGTAGGATCTCTCTGTCTGTCTGTCTCTGTCTCTGCTTTCTTTAGTCGAACTCTGGAAGTTTCAAGTGTATACCCAAGATAAAGATTTTCTCCTGAGCTCCTTAGCTTTACCTGCTGTCCCTAGTCTGTATCTATCCCAACAGATTTCCGATCAACCGAAGACTGAAAACTGCTCCAAATCCAAACCAGCTAGCAGTGGACCTGCTGAAAACCCATGTAAATTGGATGCTTCTGACAGAATTTCCAAACAGCCTGAGCCCCTGGTTGAACCAGCATTTCCAGGCTGTCCAAAGCGACCTGCACTTCACTAGTCCCAAATGGTTCCACAGAACCTGAGCAGTGAGAGGGACAGATGTTTCCAGCCTGAATCCTCCCTCTCCTCTGGAACTTTGACTGGCATTCCAGTCTTCCTGAGCCCTGACTCTGACACTGACACCCTAGTTTCAGCAAAGAGAAAGTTACAGAACAGATTAAGGTGTCCCCTATCATCAACAAATAGGCTGGGATAAATGAGTACTTGTGGGGCCTATTAATATCACAGAGTGCACGTGGGCCTCCAGGTTCAGCCAGTACCCATAATTCCAATCGGGTCTTCTCACTCTACACCTCCCTCTCACCCAATACCCATAATTACTCCCAGGTCTTCTCAATCCGCACCTCCCTCTACCCACAACTTCACCAGCTCTTGGGCTTCCTTTCCTTAGCTTCTGATTCTTATACTACTCTGCCATTTCAGCCCCGAGCCTTCTTGGTCCTCTTCTTGATCTGCTTTGCTCCCTTTCTTTTCCTTTGGCTCTGATCCTAGATCCTAGATCACCCAGAAGTGCTGACAGCAGGCGAAAGCTGAGTTTTGTAAATCTGGGTACAGGTGTTGACAATAATCTATGTAGAGAAACCCCCGGCAGGCGAATATGAAGAGAATCTGCTAGCACTTGGAGTGGCTCAGAAGAATACCCAGAGCATTTGAATATTCGTTGCATGAACTCATTTAGTTTTTAGGGATCTTCTCTTGTCTAGTTGATGCTCTGAATTTCACCTAAGGAATCCGGCAAGGAGATATATTTAGATGCTATTTGGCACAACTTAGCTATTTTCTTACCTGAGACAAGGCAATCCTCTTAGCCTAGCCATGGTAGTTAAGTTTCTTAGTTTACTTGGAAGCTGAGAATTTGGGATATGCGAGTTTATACTATCCTTTGTTTTTATTTCTTTCAAGATTTGTTTTTTTTTATGCTTATTCACATTGTTAGGACATAATGATTTCTTAGTCCTCTGAAACCTGTCTTCAATTAGCCCTTCATTGCAGTTAACTATAGGTGATAATTTAATTAAACATTGTCACTGGTTCCATGGGTTGCCTGAGGCTGGGTCCTCATTACTTCCAAATCCAACTTGCCCATAAAACCGGTTTTGGGTTTTGTTTCCATGGGGATATGGTATTTACAGCCATGCCTGCAACAACTCAATATCTGTCAAAATTCTGGTTAGGAACAAGAAAAGCTGCTTAGCTTGTTTAAATAGAAAAGGAGCTGAGAGGGGGCTGGTGCCTCTAATCCCAGCACATGGGATGCAAAGGAAGGGGGATCGCTGTGCCAGGGCGGGCTACATTTTGAGTTCTAGGACCCAGTGAAGGCTTTTCTCCAAATCAAGCAAATACAAACAAGACAAATGACCAGAACACACTGCCAACAACCAAGCAGCTCACAACACAAAGACAGGCATTAAAGTCGCTCAGATGTATATTAAATAGGTCTTATTATTTCTGGGAAAGTTAGAGGTGGGGCTGTAGGGCTGGGTCACCAGGGAAGATATAATCGCAGTACCACGAGTGAGGTTTCAGTAAATATAACGATGCTACTGCATGTGTAGACTTTAGATATTAGAAAACAGAAACTGTTCACCTTTCTTCCTAAAGCTGAGATTTCTTTAGTATTTTTTTGTAAAAAAAAAAAAAAAAAAAAAAAATCTATCAGGCCAGAATCCTCATGTTTTTTTGTCTCCAAGTTGGAATTTTCTGTGAGTGTACCTGGCTGGCCTAGCATATCACATGCCAGTGTTCTGTTGGAACAGGTATTAAGGAAATGAGCTCTGGCTCCTAGCTGTGGTAGAAAGAATAGCGATTAATTGTCTAAGAGCGATTTCCTGTAGGCTCGTCTGTAGGAGAATTTACCTCCTTCCCAGCAGAATGATTTAGGAACTAAACATTGCTCCATGGGAACTGGCTACAGCTCATTGCTTGAAGTAATCACCCTTGGTAGGACGCTGAGCTGGTGAGGCAAGTCTAGGGACTTGAATAATGCTGTATCCACAAGGCTTGCACCCTCCATTACACCAGTGGATGGATTGCGTCTTCTAATGGTACAGTTTAAATGCCCAGGGCCCAAGGACCAAGATGTTTAAATGTCTGTCCTTGCTAAATCACAGTGAGCTACTTTGGTGTGTGAATAGCAAGTAGAGAAAGGTTCTTTTACAACTGTCTTTGTTAGTCTGACACCATGGGCATAGTTCTAGAAGATCTAATGTTCATGGTGTCCAATCAACCGCCTTGGGTTGATCTTTAAGTTGACAAAGGTCATTGCAACAAAGACAATGGGATGAACTTGATAAATTTTCTTTGCAGATGAATAAACCCATCTTATCTTAATTCTATTAAAACATACTGCTTTTAATTGCAATAAGTTTGCTAGAATTACAGGTTTTGAAAGAAGTATTTAAAATATATAAATAATATGAAAATAAAAAATATATGAAAGCTTTTATAAGATGACAGATTAGATATGTTAATTTAGGGTCTTACACACAAAAGACACACAACAATGTTTTTCTTTGGTTCTTATCTACTACAGTGAGACCTGAATTTTTACAGGAGATTGAAATGTTTTGTTATGTATGGAAACATGTTATAAGGACCGTGAAAATGGCCAGTAGGCCTGAGAAAATAGCATGGTTATGCTGTTCTGGCTGCCTTGTAGGAAGACATGGTCCAAGCTACAGTTTTTATTTCTTTTAATGATTTTTGTATTTTGTCATCTTCACTTATTGGAATAATTAGATTAGATTAGATAGCTAAGCATTCCTTATGTTTTTTTTCTGAGGTGTAATAAAATGGATAACAGAGGCAGAGAGGCAGAAATGTTGGGTGGTCAAGAGATAGGTTTATTTTAATAAAGTTTTTAAGTCAGCATAGAAAATAGAGTTCCACTCATAATTTTACACATGTAACAGGGTATTTGACACATATTCAGCCCAATTACCTTTCTCCTTCAGTTCCTACCCCTCTTCTTAGTTGCTTTCTTTGAAACTAGTCTCCTTCCTACTCACATGTCAAATGCACGAATGTGTGTGTGTGTGTGTGTGTGTGTGTGTGTGTGTTGTGTGTTGGGGGGTGTTGAATCCAGGTTTCACCTATGAGAAAAACCCAGATATGTTGGAGTAGCTTGTGGGTGTGTCTACGGTGAATGATCTTGAACAGGGGTGGGAAGGCCTGCTCACTGTGGGTGGCACTATCACCAGGGGAGGGAATACTGAATTCTATGAATGGGAAAGGCAAGCTGAGTGTTCATAGGAGACATATCTTCTCTCTATACTCTTAACTGTGCAAGGTGACTATGTCAAGTTCCTGCTGTCTTGAAATCCCCTGCAAGACAGATTATAACGTGGGACTGTGATCCAGAACAAACATCCCCCCTAAACTGCAGTGCTTTCTCACAACACCAGAAAAAGCAAGTAAGACAGCTGTCTTCCCTGAGTTGGAATAACACCCTCCTGTTTTAGATAACACACATTGTGACTTCACACTTCTTTTTCAGTGTTCTTATGACTTTAAGGCAAATCTTTTGAGAAATACACTAATTAATGGGTTAAAATGCTACATTTCAAGAAAAAACAGGCAGAGCCTAATGATGGTATTCAACTTTACAAAGAATTGAAGATTTCACTAGAAAGTAGGGAGATTTAACAAATTAAGGTAAAAATGCTCTATAGATGTTTGTAACAAATTCTAGTTCAAGGAGACAGTAAAGCAATTACCACAAAGCAGTCATAGAAAGAATGACCAAACTATATTCTTGCGAACCCTGCTCAGGAATAAGAAAGAAACAATACTGTGTACGCACCCTTGCTGGGTTAAGAAAGAGCTCTTCTGTTCACAATGAATGTTTTCTCCTGAACAGGAATGAATTTATTATTCGATATTTTTCTTCTCTGTGGAGATAATCATGATTTATGCTTAACCTGTTAATTTGATGCATTAAATTACTTAAGTGTCTAAAGTTCATTGTTCTTTTTCTTTCCTACAGGTTTGGCTTTGGCTATGACCTCATCCATGTGAACATCCAGAGAAAACGTTGCTGGTCATTTTTCAGCTCTGAGCCCCTAGCTGAAATTGAATCAGTGGAATCTCGTCCCCTTAATCTGTGTGATGTGCTGTCTCAGAAAACTGTGAAGTCTCCCTTCCTTCTGTCCGCTTTCCCACTTCTCCTCACCCCCTCCCTGGTGTAGAGCATGCACCTTGTCAGGCCAACTCACTTCCCTTCACTTGTTGGCGAGTTTGTTCTGCTCACCCACTCATGATGCCTGTAGTCCTCTCCCGCTTCCTCCTTTCCAAAGACTTTGCGTCTGATGGTTTCTCACTCTTTCTCTCTCCAGCACGAAATTCAAACTCTTTCATCACCTTCATAATCTCCGAAAGTGCATCAGCGTCAATGTCACTGCACCACGGAGCTTCTCCCAAGGATCGGGACAACCACAGTCATTTTTCCTTCTCAGCGTCAGTTTCCAAGGCAAGCTAGTTATACATGAGCCAGTATTGCATTTCCAAGATTTTGGTAGAGGGAGGTTTTACACTATCAAGTAATCCATATGGCAAAAAAGTGGTGTCAACCGCACGTTTCTGAAGTGAGATTATGCTGGTAGTCTAGAACTGTAAATGTCTGCATGTTTCTGTTTAAAATAGCTTTCACTAACATGATTTAGTTTTTCAACTTTCTTCAACTGCAGATCCTTTGGCATTACATTTATTTTATACATTTTTATTCATGTTTACCATAATCTTGAGCTTCAGATTTTTCATGTATTAGGTCCTTGATATAAGACTGTTTTAAATCAAGTTGATAAAAATCACACAACTTTTACTCCTTTCCTGAAACAATTCCTATGCTGCATTAATCTCTAAATTTAAGCTCCTGCCTTTATTTTCATCTTGGAAATACTACCATTAGTGGTCCATTTGCTTTGTGTCAGTTTGAATGAGGAAATCTTTATTTGAATTAGACGAATATTAGTATTTTTAACATATTGAACTAGGGGAGATTTATGAAGGGGCAGTTGAGAGGATTAAAACTGGCATTTTGTGATGTGTGATTTGCTACTTTTGATCACTGGAATATAATATGAGTCAAATTTATATAGTTTTAATATTATAACTGTTTTATATATCAAACTGGTTAGTAATGGAATATACTTTCAATACAAGTTCACTATAAATAATAACAGTAAATTCATATTCATTAACTGTGTGCAGCGTTGTTCTATACAGCTTGCATTATAATATCAACTCATGTAAAAGACTCAGGGGCTTTCCCAGGAAGCAAGGATTGTTAGCATTCTTATTTCACAGCTGTGGCCATGAAGGCGCAGGGGATAAAGTAGTTTGTGCAAAGGTCACGTCCCTGGTCAGAGTCAAACTCAAGAGTCTTGTACCAAAGCAACGTCACAAATAGTCTCACTATAGTCTTTGTTTTTTTTCTGTTTCAGAACACGTTTTAATAATTTCATAGTATATACCGATGCTTTAACTTTTTCAACTTTAAACTTCATTTTGTTTTGAGAAACTTTATTATTTTCTTTCTTTTATTGAAAATTGGCATTTTTTCTTACAATATAATATGATTATGGTTCCCCTTCCCCAACTCATCTGAGAATCTCTCCACCTCCCTTCCCATCTGATTCCACATTCTTTATATCTCTCCTTAGGAAAAAAAAGAGGCATCTAAATAGTAATAAAATAAGATAAAACAAAACAAACCAGCAAGATTAGGACAAAACAAACAATAAACTAAATGGAAAAGAGCCAAAGAGAAAGCATGAGATACATATGTAGACACGGTGACACACACATTGTTTATACAGCGATTCCATAAAAACAAAAAACTGGAAGCCACAATATATACTCAAAGGACTTTTAAGGGAAAAAAATGCCCTAATGAAACCGTGTAGAACATAAAGCCCCCAAAAGTGCTATTGAGTTCATTTTGTGGGTCCGTCTACTGCTAGGCATGGGGTACGGCCCAAGGAGTGGTTTGTATCCCCAGGGAGACTCCATGGCGTACCCTTTCATTTGGAGTGGTTATCAAATGGAGAGATGACTTCTGGATCAGGGATGGGGACACGTGCTCACTTCTCTCGGTGTTGGGGTCCCATCTGATGAGAGACCATTCCAGGTCCTGTGACTGCTGCCACGGGTTCTGCGAGTTCATATATGAGATGGTCCTGCTGTGTTTTGAGGGCTTTGTTTCCTTAGTGCCCTCCACTCCCTCTAGATCTCACCGTCTCTCGGCCTCCTCTTTCGCAGGGCTCCTTAAGCCCTGAGGGTAGGACTGGTATTCCTACATCTCTTACTCTCTACACATTGTCCATCTCTGTGTCTCTCGTTTTTTTCCTTTACTGCAGGAGGAAGTTTCTCTGAAGATGACCGAGCAAGGCCACTGATCTGAGTACAGCAAAATGTCCTTAGAAATAGTATTATAGCTACATTGATTTAGCAAAACAGTAGGTTTTGATTTCTCCCTAGGTCCCTGGCCTATCTAGTCTCATGTTCTTGGTCACCTAAGCAATGTCAGGCATGGGTTTCAACTCATAGAGTAGACCTTAAATCCAATCAGATGTTGATTGGTTACTCCCATGAGCTTTGCGCCACTATTGCACCAGCACATCTTTCAGGCATATCATCATTGTAGATCCAAGAGTTTGGAACTGGGTTGTGTTGACCATTTTCCTTTAGTAGTGTACAGAGTATCTTCCACTACCATGAACACTAGTCTGTAGGGGTAAAGGCTCCATAGAGTCACCAGCTCAACTTCTCCATGTTCAATGAGTTGTGTAGGTGTTGCCTCAGCAATAGGGCTTTTTTGTCAGTTTGTGGGAGAATAAATCTACAGCCTTGTCAATAATCAAGGTTGATTGGGAGTATCCATGGGACCCCTTTTACAACAACTTGAGGAAATTTTAAATGACCCTGCATTTATAAGCATATAAAAAGTATTCAACTCATTTATGGATAATAGATCATGCAAAAATTTAATATAAAGCAACTTTCAATATGAACATAGTTTTATCATTTATTATTGATAAAAGCAACTTTTGCATGCTGTTAGATGGATATGCTTATGTACTTTTGTATAGCCAACTAAATCTCGGCTGAATACTCAATAGGAACTAGACTATCTTCAGTGTTTTTATAGCTGGCCAATATTTTGATTTCATAGTTGTTAATGCTAAGAATGCTGCTTCCTAGAAATAATTAGTACAAAGCAACAGAATTTTCTTTAAGACCATTTTAGAAAGTATTGGAAATTATATTGTAATCCCAAGCCAATATTCATTTAATATAGCTTTTTTTTATTAAGCTCTAGTCTACAACTCAAGTAAGCATTGTTTAAAATCAAACATTCTACTGTAGTAAAATATAAATGTATATTAATTTGATAATTATGTCCCAAGAAGTATCAGCATAAAACTACAGAAAGCCTTGGTTTTCCCATATGAAACCATTATATTTCTGTAACAATAGAGAACTTTGTAAAGTAAAGACACTACAGTTTATGACATACAAGTCTTGAATCTGAGCTGAGGTGTTTCCAGCCATATTCTTTTGAATTGCATGGTATGACGATGTATGTAGTGCAAAGAAGGAGGGCCCTGTGTTCAGAACCAAGACTGACGTGAACGCATGGAATTCCAAACCCAGATCCCATCAGACCCATTACTCTTCAGATTTTTAGTTACCTTTTAATTTGGGGGCATTCAGAGACCTTTTACTGTTGTAAATTTTTTCATGTCCTCATCTTCATTTATATGTGATCCTATATAAAGCTGCAACCCACAGCTTAAGAAGCTATGCTGGAGAATGTATTAGAGAATGTGCTGAGTGGGCAAATATAGCAAATTTTAATCAAATATTAGCCTGTTTGGGGAGATAGAATATATATTTCCATAGCATGTTCATGTTGAAATTGGTGTGCATCATAAGCTTTTCTAAATCTGAATAAATGATACACTTTTTTTCTGTTTTTTTGAGACAGGGTTTCTCTGTGTAACAGCCCTGGCTGTCTTAGAACTCACTCTACAGATCAGGCTGGTCTCACATTTACAGGGATCCATCTGCTTCTGCCTCTGAATGCTAAGATTAAAGGTATGCATCACCCTTGCAAGGCCAACATTCACATTTTAATAGTATTAAGAACCTTTAAAAATATTTAACACTAATAATAAATTTGTCTTATTTTCCTTAGTTTTTGTAAATCTCTTGCTTTGTTCAGTTTTTAAAACCCCTATTACGTATACAAATGCATGCTATAATTATACACTTTAGATATAGATTCTTATTTTACCAATTTAGTATTTAAGCTGGTGATTATCTTGCATTTTACAGAGGAGCAGACAAGGACTGAAGGACTAGAGACTGTATCAGACAGAGGTGAAAACATTTCCTTTTAGTAGATTTAAATTTTATACAGGTACTAAATTCTAAATTTATTTGTTAAGGAAGAGGTAAATACTATTCAACTGTCTTTTAAAATACCACAGGAAGGGGTGTATTATTCATTTCATTCCACTCAATATCAAAACATTTGGCTTTTTCTTAAGGGAGTTGTACATTTCTCTTTTATCTAGCTGTCCTTTTGTCGGGTAGGGCTGTGGTAAAAATTACTTCAACATTCCAGTGGATTAATTCAATCAAAGATTATTTTGTTTAAATTAGAATCCAATGTAGTAATGGTGGGAAGTCACTAAATGGCTGAACAAGGACCCAGGATGCTTCATCTGGGGACACATTGTCTCACAATTTCATGGCTCCACTGTTATATCTTTATATATCTTTAAAGATATATCTTTATCATTAGGAAATTAGAGCTGATTGAAGGGGGCAGATCTGGAGCTGAATTTTTGTCTAGTATGTTTATATTACATTACCCAGAACCCAGTCACCTCAATCTTTTTTTTTTTTTTTTTTTTTTTTTTTTTTTTTTTTTTTTTTTTTTTTTTTTTGGTTTTTTGAGACAGGGTTTCTCTGCAGCTTTAGAGCCTGTCCTGGAGCTAGCTCTTGTAGACCAGGCTGGTCTCGAACTCACAGAGATCTGCCTGCCTCTGCCTCCGGAGTGATGGGATTAAAGGCGTGCGCCACCACCGCCCGGCCCAGTCACCTCAATCTTGTTTACATAACAAAGGGGTGGGGAAAGGCAGTCTTGCCATCACATGAAAATCTTTGAATAATTTGCTGGACTGTAACGTTATCTATGTCACAGTTTACATTTAGAGAGCATCTTGAACAAACTCCATATAAAAGTTAGGCAGGTGAAATCTTCTATACTGCAATGCTCGTACTCTTAAAGACACAGGGAAAGGGAGAACTCGCATTTTCCATGTTACTCTGTGGCAGAGCACTATTCTAAGTTAAATATTTATCTATGAGCTCTCTTTTGATTTTTGTTTCTGTTTTCCTGGATAGCTTTGGTAAATCCTAAAAGAAAAGCTATGTTAAAATATACATGTTTATTTGTGAAGAATTTAGAAGACAGTAGCAGATGCAGCACAAATAGGGTATAAGACATATTTATAAGCAAGAAATTTGTGTATCAAAAATAAGCTGTTTATGACATATCTCAGTGACCATAGTTTCTTATTTATTCTCTTATAGATGAAGCTCTCTCTACTGAAAGAAGGGTATCTATGAATTTAACTTAGCACTGTCCATCATTCTTACGTGTTATTAGTAAGCAAATAAAATATAACATAATCTGTAAAAAAATTAATAAAATTTCAAAGCATGCATTTAATGATGCAATGAAAATAGATTAGGCAAGAGTGATTTTAAAGGCAGATGTAATTAAGAAAGGTAATTAACAGCTATTAGAATCTTCTCTTTTAGCCAGAGAAACTTGAACAGAGGGAACTGAAAGGTAGCGGCGAATACTTTAGGTTCTGAAGCTTTGATCATAAATCAATAAATAACTCTCCGAAATTTAATTGTATGTAGAATTGCCGTGTACAGGCCAGCATGAGAACCCGATCAGCCTATCCATAACCTTGTATTACTTACAAAGAAGAGTTACTTTCCATTCTCACTGCTCTGCGGTGACACAGAAATGACCATATGCTGGTACTGCTCTGCGGTGACACAGAAATGGCCATATGCTGGTACATGCATTCTTTGGATAGTGCTTCTTGATGGGCTTTGTGTCCGTCACTTCTTTTGTCTTCAATATGAAACAGTTGTGGCTCAGAGAGCACAAGTGACTTTTGAAGAATTATATGGAAAAGGTAAAAACTGGGTACAGGTCTGAGTTTTCTTGATTCTTCGTCAAATGCTCTGTATTCTGTCTACATATCTCTGAAATGTAGGAATGCTATTATTTTATCTTAAAATATTGTTTTTGTCCAACAACTTTGTGCAATAGCACCCTTTCCTTTCATGACATTGAGATCTGTTAATGAACACAGTTTAACAGTAAACTTACTTGTTTTTAATTATGCTTAGAAGTAGTAGTAGTCCATTTAATTCTCTTTTATTCTCCAAGGATCTATTGAAAAAAATGTCTTGATACATGGTAGATAAAAAATATCTGTTTAGTGAAGGAAATGTTATAAAAATAATGTGAAATAATTTCACCTTTACTTGTTACATATGCTAAGTATATTTTTCTAGCTATGTAATTCTATCTGGTATCTTTCATTGCTATCAATCTAATATTAGACTGTGAAACTCCTTGTCTTTTTTATAATTGAAAATATGTTCTGTAAGTCTTTGTGGACAGAAATATGGTCAATGAAACAAAAATTGCTTTAATAATATAGAGTTGTGATGATTAATTTTGGATGTCAGCTTATTTGGATTAAGGGATTTCTGTATAGGTCCAAAAGCACTGTCTTAGGGCATGTCTTTGCAGATGTCGTTAGAAGATATTGGCATTTGGATCAGTGAATCAATTAAAGAAGAATATGTATCACCCAAAGATGACTGATACCAATCTATGGATGTCTCAGTACAAAAGGACTGCTAAAAGGTGTCTCTCTCTCTCTGTCTCCCCCCCCACATGTATGTATATATATGTATGTATACATGAATATATATGAATTTGTAAAGGTGAAGATATTTACAAATCTACTTTATTATATTTACAATGTGCTGACTTTTAGGTTTAATTCTTTACCTCCACATATACATATGACCCATCTATATCTATCTCTCGGCCTACATATACCTTCCTGTCTCCTGGAAAGGGACTATGCTTCTTTTCCCACTTTTGTGTTTTGGACTCTGGTTTCTCAGGTTTCTGCTTGGACTGAGAGTTAATGGTACTGATTTTATCGGTTCTAATGACTTCAAATATAGAGCCACACTGCTGGTTTCCACTGTTCTCTATATTGTTCTTTTCTCATCATGAGACTTCTAGATCATCATAATGGCATAAGCAATTTCTTAATAAATTCCATCATGCATGCATGTGTGTATGTACCTATCATCTACCATCGTCCTACTGATTCTGTGTATTTGAAAAAGCTTGACTAGTAATAGTCATTAAACTTGCTGTTGATAAACACATAAACCTTTGCCTGAAATTAGAGCTGTGTAAACAATAATGCTTTTCCTTTTTGTATTTTAGTTTTGGAAATAAGTAAGTACTTCTTTATTATATGCTTGCAACTATTTGAACAGCATAATCGTACAGAAAGAGTTTAACTGAAGCACACTCCTGACAAGCCTGTGCTGAAGCACTCAGACAAAGCCTGAGGTTTTTCTTTACCTTGTGTGCTCCTGTAAAAGTGACATTTGTTTTTAATCAAGATTCCCGTGAAAGCTGAAAAATGAACGTGGTTTATCTTTCACACTGTTCTTTGTTTTAATCACAGTAAAGTAGAATAACTTTTTTAATTCATGGAAACAAATTTTTAGTATGTAAACGGTAAACAATCAAACCGACCAAATATAATTTCAAAATTTGTCCTTTTTAGCATTATGTTTAATGCTTTTTAAAATTCAAATTTAAGGGGAATGCTACCCCGCTGGAGCAGCCACGCCCCTGAACGCAGGGATTGGGCCAGCTGCCCCAACATCTCCCCCTTTTGTCTAAATAAGACAGATTCAGAAACCAAATACAACTATATACAATGGGAACAGATCATATAAAATTACAAGAAGTAAACAATATCAGGCGAGGAGTATCCCCTTAAATAGCATCGGGGCGCCGGAAGGAGCCCCGTTTTGGTCCTCCCCTGCGTACCTTCTGCTCCACTGGACCCTTGGATCTGTAAGTTCCCTTATTTTCCCTGTATTAAAACTGATTTATTATAAAATTCAAATTTAACAAAAAGACTAGTTTCTATTCTGAGCCACGACTATGTCAGTTCCTATTCAGTGAAGCATGCATTTGAAGTCACATTCATATATTATATATATTTTTTAAATAAGTGAATGCTTTTCCTTTTTTTTCCTTTTTTCTCAATTTACCTAGAAATAAATGCTAACTGAATGTTCCTGAAACAGACAAACTTATATGATAATGTGTATCCAGACATTAGGGAATACCTTCACATTAAAATGAACTTTTACTAGTCGGTGGTTAAGAAAACACCTTTCTTTTCTTTTTGAAAATTATTTATTTATTCATTCATTGATTTCTGTTTATTCATTTTACATCCTGGCTGCAGTTTTCTCTCCTTGCTCTCTTCCCAGTCCCTCTCCTCTCTCTGTTCTTTTCCCACCCCCTACTCCACTCTTTCTTCTTTATTGTTCAGAAAAGGGCAGGCCTTCTATGGATATCAACAAAACATGGCCTATCAGGCTGCAATAAGACTAAGCACCTCCCTATGTATTAAGGCTGGGCAAGGTGACCGGGTATGAAGAGTAGGGTCCCAAAAGCCAGTAAAAGAATCAGTCAGAGACAGTCCCTGTTCCCACTGTTAGGAGTCCCACAAAAGGACCACGCTACACATCTATAACATATACGCAGAGTCTTAGGTCATTCCCATGCAGGCTGCCTGTCGGTTCAGTACCAGTAAGCCCCTATGAGACCAGGTTAGTTGATTCTGTGACTTCTCTTGTAGTGTTCTTGACCCCTTTGGTTTCTATAGTCCTTTCTTCCCCTCCTCTGCTCAGGATTCCCTGAGCTCTGCCTACTCTCGGTTGTGAGTCTGCATCTGTTTCCATTAGTTGTTGGATGACGCCTCTCTGATGACAACTGGGCTAAGCACCAATCTGGTCATAGGAGATGGCCAGTTCAGGTGGCAGAGCTGCTATTGCTAAGAAAATACCTTTCTACGGGCTGTATTTTTTCTCATCCATTTTATCTGAGGGATTCACTTTGCAATTCTTTCCTGAGCTGAGAAGGCAGTGGGGTAGCTGGCACTTGCCTACTGTGTGTGAGGCACTGGGCTTGTTCTCCAGCAGCAAAGATCCTACTTTCAGGTTCCTCTAACACCTCTTGGTGTATATTGCTCTTTTATGCCTGCCTTTGAAAATTTAAGGTTTATATTTTATACTGTCCCATATGAATTCACTGTTTGAGGATCTGGTACCTAACTGCTGTTGTAAAGTTCAGATAACGCCACTCTCTTAAAACTTGCCAAGCAATTCCTGAAAAGGAGAAGAGAAAAATAGACAACATCAGATATTTTCTGAAACCAAACCAAACATTTCTTGGACATATTTGTAGATAAGTTTGTGCTTCTCTGCTTCCATTTGAACTGAATGGTCATCCATGTGTGAGGAAATAAATTTGAAATCTAACTGAAAGCTTTGGCTAGTCTTCCTGAGCATCTCATGTATCATCTGGACTTTTAAATTGACTCTACCACACATGGGTGGCTGGGCTCTCCAAATGAAGTTGGCAAGAGGTGATTCTTCTATGTTTACGTTAATCTCAACTCTCTGAGATGGCAGCTGTCTGTGCGGAGCTTTATGGTGCTTACCAACTTTTGATTTCACTTTTTCCCATTACTCTCAAGCTCTGCTTGATTCTTTCTTCTTAATAGATGAAAGTCCCTGCCCTTTAAGAAATGTAATATATGAATGAATTACCCAAATCAGATCACAGCAAAAAGAATGCTTGGCATACAAACAAACAAAATCGTTCTTTAAATATTCTATTCGAAGAGTTGACCTTTCCTCTGGCCACTACCAGAAAGAAACACACACACATGCACATACACACGCACATGCACACAAACATGCATGCACCATACTACTGTAAAATTGATACTTGATTATTTAAGATAAATCTGTATTTTCTTACTGTCCAAATGAGAGAATAACAAAAATTTGAAGCTTATCCAAAACCAATTCACACTTTTTAAAAATTATTTATAGAATGAGCACAGTGTTCTCTTCTTTCATTTAATTACATATTTATGTGTTATGTTTTATTGCTTTGGGCCGTCTCTCATCAATATTGCCTGTATTGGAAAAAGAGAATGATCAGAGCCCACTTTATTTGATCCCTTATGTTGAGTTGAATTGATCAACATTGGTTTACTGAGACATTTTTATGTGTAATTTCTGTAAATCAGCAAATCTAGGTAAATATTTGTGATCTGCTAAGCATAAAAAACATATATTTCAATCATGACATTTTTCTAAAAGTAAAGCTTTAAAAATATAGCAAAGTGCATGAAATTGACAGTTTTATTCAATCAAATCTATAATGTAAGAAAACACACATTTTAATACCCAAATAGTCATTTATAATTTTTTAATGTTGCAAAACCAAAATATGCCAGCAATGAAATATCAAATATATGGCATAAAAATGCCAACTTTTGTTTTAGGAAACCACACAACAGAATCTGGTTTATACCACAGGTTAAATGATTCCACTCCACTGGTCTTAAGAAATTAATCTTGGCGCAACTTTTGAGTTACATATAATTATAATTATCTTGACTTTAAAACCTCTGATTTATCATTTTTAGTTCTCACAGGTGCAACCCAGGCTCTTTCAGCATAGTTCTTTTGATGTTATAGAAATTGAAGATTGTACTTAAGACATTTTGTTCTTAATATAACATGTCTCTCCTTCAAGTAAGTTTGTCAAAATGTAAAGTACACAAAGGCCAATTATATGAACTTCTACTTGTAAAATAATAAAAACACAGCATTCTAGATACCTTGTTACTACATTTTGCGACACTTTTCTTTTTCCTTAAATGCTTATTTTTTCAAAGGACTAGAGACAATAATGTAAAGATAACATTTTATGGTTTATAACACTAAACCATAAAAAGGTAAAGGGAATAAGAATGGTTCAATTTCACTATGGCATCAGGATCATTCCCCTTCTTAAAGCCACAGTGTGACTTTCCTGCAATGCTGTGTCTCTGGTGATGGGGGATGGGAAAGAAGACTAAAGGAAGAGACTAGAATGACTTATAGATGGAAGTTTCTGTCCTGCCCAGTCCCACAGCCATTCAGTCTCAAAAAAACCACAGAGGATTGTATTAATTCTAAATTGATTGGCCTATTAGCTCAGGCTTATTATTAACTAGCTCTTACAACATAAATTGACCCAAATTCTTGTCTATGTTTAGCCACATGGCTTGGTACCTTTTTTCAGTAAAGTGTTCTCATCTTGTTTCCTCTGCTTCTGTCTGATGACTGTGTGTCTGCCATTCCTCTTCCCAGAGTTTTCCTAGTCTAGTCGTCCTGTCTAATTTCATTTCAAATACAGTGCTCATTTATATTTGGAAAATTATCTCAAACTTGAGTAAAAGTTATAAGTACAGTACAAGGAACCTTTTTAATTTTTTAAAAATATTTTTAATTATTTGTTATGTATGCAATATTCTATCTGTGTGTATGCGTGAAGGCCAGAAGAGGGCACCAGACCCTCATTACAGATGGTTGTGAGCTACCATGTAGTTACTGGGAATTGAACTCAGGACCTTTGGAAGAGCAGGTCATCTCTCCAGCTAAGCCATCTCTCCAGCCCCAACAAGGAACCTTTTAATTTCCAAATATTTGAGACTGCCTTTGAAATGATGCCCTGCCGTTCCTGTATTTTGGTATTTCCTACAGCATAACAGCAAATCCCCCAGGTTCAGCATACTAGCACAAGTGTATGATGTATGACTTGGGATTCATAATAATTAATTCTTGAACCCTGTTCAAGGTGCATGAGTGGATACAATAGTATTATTTATAAGAAAATGATGAAATTCAGAATCTTGCTTTGAAGTTACTAATCTCTCCTTGGAACCATTCTTTCCTTAGCTTTTCTTTGACTTATAGGGCATTAAAATGCTGAAATATACAGCCACTTTTGCACACAATACCCTCACACTCATGGTTGTGCTTTCCCTTATCATCAGATACAACTTTCTAATTCTGGTAGATACCACAGAGCAGTGATTACGTGTTCTCATTGCATCTTACTGGGGTGTGCAGTTTCAATCTGCCCATTGTTGTGGATGCTTGCCTTGATTATATGATTGTGTTGTTGTTTGCCAGGATTATTTTCTAAAAAAATAATGAAAAAAGAGAATGGATAATGGGCAAATATTTTAATGGATATATATTTTCTGAGGAGGGACTATAGAAACCCTATAAATATCCTGGTTTGCATTATGCTTTCAACTTAGGCATTTTATTTACACAACACAATTTCCTATTCTCTCTAGTGATTGACAATCTTCTTTTATCACTGTTCATTTTGAAGTTCAAATTGTTTTCAATTTGCTAATGAGAGATATATGAAATTGAGTCTTCCTTTCACGTGGTATTTTCTCACTTTCTGGTACAAGATGAGAGAATATTTCAACTTTCAGACTTTCTGTAGCATAGTTTCAAGATAAGCCTTTATATTTTGTCTGAAGAGTCTTGAGTCTCTTGGTAGGAAATGGCATTTAAATACCAAGAAGCTTATTGCTTTTGAATGCCATTGTTTACAGAGGGAAATGGAGGAAAAATTAGCACATGCAAATGTATGCAGATGTATGGGACATGTTACTTCTCTATATTACATAGTTATTAGGTGGGACAGATCTTTATAACAAAAGTCATAGTGACAGGAGGATCACAAACAACATAAGTTCTGCTTGAAATTTAACAACAGAAGTGTCTCATATGAACGAGGGTGTTACCAGGCAAATGGGAAAACCTCAAAGACACGGCTTCAGATTCAACTATAATTGAACACTGCAATGAGGAAGAAAGAGTATGGGTAAGCCCAGACAAGAGAAAGTGTCTAGGTAAAAAAAAAGGTAAACAACGGTAAGGGGAATGCTACGGACCCATGGGGGAATACCACGGACACATGGGGGAATGCCACGGATGCACGCCACTCCGTCAGAGCTGGAGAGTTAGAATTATCTTTCTGTTCCCATTATTGAGAGTGGGAAGGCCTTATAAATGGAAGGTCCCTTATGGTACTGCTTACCCACTACAGAAGGACAACTGCTTCTAAGCCTTCTGAGGTTGCTGGGCCTCAAAATGATCTGCATAAAGTAATCCTTATGACCATGTGCAGAGTTAGGGTGGTATATCTTTGTTCTCTATACATCATCAACAAGGTAATTCTTTATTTAAGTACATACTACCTCCATGACTCTTTGACATTTGAAAACGTAGCAGAGGCAAGAAGGTCATTCTTTCCTTTTCTTTGTAAACAGAGTAAAAAACAGCATTTAGAGGTACCTTGCTTCTACTTGGAGGAAGGAACATATTAGCTTTGAAAACAGAGAGGGAGAAAAGAAATGAATCTCCATAGAGTTTGCTGAATCCCCCTAGTTTAATACTCCTTTGACATTCAATCAAAGTTGCCTGTAACTTTCCTCTCCTTATCCAATCAAAACATGAACCCTCCTTCTTCTGTCTGCTCATTCTGATGTCTTTCGTGTGACATAAAATATGGATGAATATACTTTTTTCTTATTGATCTGTCTCTGCTTGAGAAGCAGTCCATCACTCATTTCTGTGAACATACACTCCCATTCCCGCCCTTGCTTCTGAGCCTCCATTCTGAGATGCTCTGTGAGGAGCCTTCACAGCGAGCACAGTCAGACACTTAATAGCTCTTTGCTGTTGCTACAGAACCCAGTTGTCTCTGACACTTCGGGTTGAATAACATTGCTGTAGAGACACTTTCTTTACCAAGTTTAACCCATTACCTGGTGCTGGACAGCCCTCCTCAGCAGCATCCTTCCTGGTCTCTTTGGCACTCATCACTCTGTCCTTAAAGTAACATCCTGGATTGCTTCCCCAACACACACTTGACCTCATGGCCTTCGCCAAGTCATTCTTTCTCCCCTTTTCTTCTGGTGCAATTGTCACCATCTACCTTGTTTGGCCCAGTTTATGGGTTTTGAGCTTAAATAGTTTCTGAACAACAAGGAAGAGAAGAAAAAAATGATAAATCATTGTTTTTATTCTTTCTTATACTTGCTTAGTATATTTCAACTTTCTAAGTGGGAACCTCAGGGCATTTGTAAGAAATGACATGGTAGACCCTTTTACTGGGTAACTATCAATGTGTGTTTCTAACGCAGAGGTTAAGTAATACGCGTGAAACGGTGCAAAGGAGAACAACATAACATGTCCTACAATACCAGGATCGATCCTCACCCTAAAGATGACAGGCGTTGTGTAGCTTTATGTGGACTTTTAAAATTAATTTTCATTTATTTTACAGCCCAATCACAGTTTCCCCTCCTGCTCTCCTCCTGTCCCACACTCCTGTGCCTCCCATGTACCTTCCCTTGTGTCCTCCTCCTCTCGGTTCAGAAAGGAGCAAGCCTCCCATGGGCATCAACAGAGCCTGACATAGCAAACTGAGGAAGGACCAAGGTCCTCACCCTGCTTCAAGGCTGCTATTTGGTGGGTGTGGGACTACAGTACCCTGGCGTACAAGCGGATGTCAAAGTCAACTTGAGTGACATGCCTTTGTTTGCCACTGTATGCGTCAGGCTAGCAGACCCATGATTTCTGGGGAGTCTCTGGTCTCTGTCTCCCTTCTTGTCCCAGGGCTGCTGGGATTGCATGTGAGTGCTACTAAGTTCATCTTCTTCATGAAGATTCTAAGGATCCAAACTCAGGTACCAGGCAAGTGCCTTTCCGAGCCTTTGCCCTAGTCCAAATCTTAATTTTCATCTTAAACAATTTAAAAACGGCTCTATGCCAGTCACTTATCTCAGCAAGTGTACTAATATTTTCAAGTAGTTGAAATGAATACCCTTCCTTTTGTTATTTTATATTGTGGCAGGACTGTAGCAAACTAAAATATGTGATCCTCAGCCTATTTTTTCAAAACTTGTAACTTGTTTATCCTTAGAATTCAATATTAAAATATAAAATGAAGTTAGAAGATTTAAAAAGAAGCACTAAAGACATATAAAAAATTTTGAGACAAAAATCTAACAATCAATTGATGATAAAACCAATTCCCACAGAATAGAGCTTTGATAAGTTTTAGGTCAATCTTTCCTGAAAATATTGCTAATCATTTGGTTCTTTATGTTGCTGATATGATATATATTCAAGAACATATTTACTGTGATTTAATCAAGGCTATTATGTTTTACATTTCTGTACTTTTAAACCAGGGTCAACTTTATTGGCAGTAGAGCTAGCTGTTACCATAGCAACTTTTTCTTTTCGATAAAGGTGGTTGATTTTAAATAATCATCAATGATTTCTTTTGGGGTTCCCTATGATTTTTTATTTATCTTTGTCTAAAGATAAATTTTAAAAAACATGTTTAGTTTTATGAATATAAATCAGAACAGACTATCACTTAGAATGGCATTGTATCCTTCAGTGAGTAGTAAGCTGTCATTTCTCCATTTATTTCAATAATTATAATTTCTAAGACCAGTTCATTTCTGGCATATATTTGCTGGTGTTCTTGTGATAGGTGATTATCTGCATTATATAATTGTAGATGCTGGTTGCTTTAGCAACAAAATTCCTGATTTAAATTTAGAATCTCATTTATTTTCTGTCACTTTATTCTTTACTGCTAAGAGACAAGCTATTTTCTGTTAAATAAAAAATAAAAGGCGATACTATCATAATGGGTGAACTGTCAGCATTTGGTCTTTGTTTCAGTTTAAGTTAAGGCAAGAAGAAATAGCTAATTCTGTTAGAGGATAAAAGACTTTCCTATGTGGGTAGGCTCTGTGCTGGAGAGGTGCCTACAACATGATACCATTCCTGAGTCATGTTATCCTCTGGGATGCTGTCAGTGTCATCAATGGAACTTATTTTAACAAAATGAAACCTTAGACAGGAGTTTTTGATCATGCTTATCTAAAGGGAGGAAGGGCTCACTTTGATGTGCATAGTCTCATACAACATGGGTTCAAGTTTCATTTGAGTCATGAATGAGATGAAGAAGTTAAATGGCAAGAATTGAATTGAATGTACAGCAACTGGAGTTTATAACATCGGTGATGTTAAGAGTGATAAAATGAAATTCATGCCAAGAAGACATACCACCATCGTTTTCGGAGCTGTTCTCTATGCTAGGCCTAAGGACAGGGGTACAATCTCTTATTAGATTTCTAAACTAATATCTGATTCTGCAGTGCTGTAGAATGCTTAGACTAAAATTATTTAAGGACAAAATACAACAGGAAGTTATATTTTTGAAAAGAACAAAAGAATTAATAGAATGAAATCTTTGGAACCCCTGTAAAAATATCAGTCATCATGGCTTATGTTTGCAATCCCAGCAGGGGAAGTGGAGACAGAGCATCCCTGGAGTTCATGAGTCAGTCAGCCAAGGCCACTGGGGAGCTCAAGAATAATGACAATCCTCGCCTCAAGGGAGGTTGATGATGTTTCTATACTGACATCTGAGGTTGTCATTCTGGCCTCCACATGCCCCATCCTCTTGAATACACACACACACACACACACACACACACACACACACACACACACACAAACTAAAAACAAAAATCAGAAAATGTTCTATGTCATGACACCATGCTTACTTTTAGCTTTTCTGCCTTGTTTTCAACTTCTGGATAAGTATTCTTGTAGCATTGTATTCACCCTCTAAGACTCTCAAGGTTAATATGTTTATGAAGAAAATAACATTACTTTCATATAGGAGTTACTAAAAAATGAAAGATGTGGAGATCTGCACTGTTTGGCCATACAGTGGCCAAGAGTCAGATCTCCTGCCGTAAAGTAGGTAGACATATCTTCTCTCTCCCACTGTAGCCTTCTCTTTCTGGATCAGTGTGATCCTGGAACTATGTAGTCTCAATGTGGATTCTAATTTCCAAATTTCAACTGACTTCTCCCAGGAGGTTATAGAAGGAATTATGTGTTTCTTAGCAACAGTCTGTGATGGATTAAGTTGTGTCTTTCCCCTGATAAATATTTCCAAACATTAGCTGTCACTTCATCAAAAGCCGAATGGGGAGGTGTTCCAGGCAACTGGAACTAGTGATATTATACTCATTCCATGAAGGGCTGAAGAGAATTTGGAGATTCATCCATCTGAATGCTGCAAGAAAGGATGGATGATAGAAATGATTTCATGTTGCCATTCCTTTGGACCAGTGGGAAATCCTGTCTCCATCTTTCCCCTTCTCTTCACTTCAAGTTTTGTGAAAATTTAAAAGGTCTAAAGCAAGTTACCTCATTTCCCCTGGGTATAGGGACCCTAGTGTAAAAGTCACAGGGGACATGAAAGGCATCTGGACATTTGGATAAGCCTCACCTGTTCACAGGTTCACAGAATGTTGGTATGGAGTCTTTCTAATTTGGGAACAATATTGGCATGCGATTCTACTCTGTATGCTGTGAATATGTCTTTTTATTGTCATTGGTTAATAAAGAAGTTTCTTTGGCCTATGGCAAGGCAGAATATAGCCAGGCTGGAGGATATATATATATATATATATATATATATATATATATATATATATATATATAGAGAGAGAGAGAGAGAGAGAGAGAGAGTAAATGGAGTCAGGGAGATGCCATGTAACCACCAAAGGAAAAAGACGTTAGAACAGAAACTTACCTGGTAAGACACAGCCTTGTGGTGATACACAGATTAATAGAAATGGGTTCACTTGAGATTTAAGGGTTAGTTTATAAGAGTTCTGAGCTAATCGGCCAAACATTGGTGTAATTAATATAATTTCTATAGGATTATTTGGGTCTGAGCAGTTGGGAAACGAATGAGCAGTCTCACACAACACATCTTCCATCTCCAGTGTGTCTGGGATAATCTGGTATAAACATACATGATCATAAATCTAGAATGTCAGAAACAAAAGAATGGAGATTGCTCCTCAGACAACTGCAAATTCCAAACCCACTTAAATTCTTCAAATGAAAAAGAAGGGAAAGAACAGAGGGAAGCAAAATGTAATAACTAAACCTATACTGTTACTTTTAATAATTACATGTGATTCAGGGGATCTTTTATAACAAACAATAGAAATGTAAAATGCCAGTATTGCTATAACAAAGATATATGTTAGATTCATTTTAAACAATTTAACTTCATAATACACAAGGAAATTGAAAATTAGACACTACCATTATTAAAGTAACATTGTATATGTTACTTTTTAGCTTCATTTAGCTTCCTGTTAGAGCCAGGACTGTACACGGATAGACTAGATTCATTTATTGTGCTTATGAAGAATGATTTTGATTTAAGTGTCATCATAAGGCAAGGAATAATTATGTTTCTGTTATTCACTTAAACCTCTGTGTCCCGTTACTCTGAGAAAATTAGAGCATTTCCTTGGGATATGGAAGGTTAAAAAATTATTTTAGATTCTGGGTAATTTGGCTGTGTACTAAAAGCTTTATCAGAGACTGAGATTTACATAAAAGAATCTCTTTATGTCCACTCATACTCCAGACTTCTCCACTTCTTACTCTGTTTCTCATAATTCCATGGAAAAATAGGAAAACAGACCTCTTAAGTTTTTTTTTAAATATTTATTTATTATGTATACAATATTCTGTCTGTGTTTATGCCTGCAGGCCAGAAGAGGGCACCAGACCTCACTACAGATGGTTGTGAGCCACCATGTGGTTGCTGGGAATTGAACTCAGGACCTTTGGAAGAGCAGGCAATGCTCTTAACCACTGAGCCATCTCTCCAGCCCCACCTCTTAAGCTTTGATAGCTCAATTTCCCTCATCTTTACTTAAGTGATAAAAGAAGGTTGTATGTAGAATTGTAACTATAATTTTCTTTATATTTCTTGAGCTTGCCTTCAAGACTCAACTATTTTGTTTGGGCCATAGAGTTGACTCTGAGGGTAAAATATTTGTCACACAAATCTGAAAACTGGAGTCCGGATTCCAATAACTTATGTAAAGAGCCAGATGCGGCTCACATCTATAATCCCAGTGCTTCTATTCTTGGATGGGATGGGAGGCAGAACGAGGAGAATGGCTTTTTCTGGAAGCACTTGGGCCAGCTAGCCTGTGGCATATGGTATTAGAAACCACTAGAAGGACCTGCCTCAGAACAAACGGGAAGGTTAGAACTGACTTTTGTAAGTTGCTCTCTGACAACCACATATGCACTTGTAAACCCAGTCACACCTACGGACACACATTTCACACACACACAAATGCATATGTACAAAATGTACACACTCACACACAATATTTCTTTCTTTATCATATCCACCTCAGTTCTTTCGAACTCAGTGTTTATCCAAGTTTCTCTTCCCTCCCCTTTCTTCTCCTTGAGATAGGGTGGAGCCCAGGCTGGTCGGGAATTCACTACCTGCCTCAGCCTCCTGAAATCATAAATTCATCTTTGAAAAAAATTTATCTTGCCGTTCCTAATTTGTTACAGTGTGAAAACCGGGTAGTGAAGAAGTTAATGCCCAATATCCCAGGTGTTCAAATTTCTGCATGAAAACCTTGGAAGCAAGGGAGCAACTGTGAGCCTGTATGCAGCACACTCAGATCTCCTGCGCAGCTGTGTAATGGCAGCATTACACAACACAGTCTTGGAACCATTTCTGGAGTTCTTGCTTTGTGGGTGACTGAGAGGAACTGAGTTAGGACAAAAGGCTATTTAGTGCAAGCAATGAGGTTTCAACGTACCCCAAATGCTTAATTTCTCTAAAATTTTAGTGTGGTATCTGTTCTACATTTTGCATTTAATAAACTCTATGAAGATGTTCCAATTATAGTGGAATTAAGGAATTGATGTGCACCAGCTCACATTTAGCTCTACGCTAAGCTCTTCATTTTCTTAATCAGAATCAGACCTTTTATTTTAACCAGGTTGTTAAGTGCCTTCTATTCCGTCTCCTCTGCCAATTATCCACTGCAGACTTTTTCTTACTCTGTCCTTTTGCCAAAAAAGAAAAAAAAATTTATTGATTTGGTAGGACTGTACTTTCTTTTTGATTTATCCTTCTCTCTATCTTTACCTGCTGAAATCTCATCCATTTTATAGAATTGCTTTTAAAATATGTTTTAAATTGAAACAAAATTACATCACTCCCCTATTTTTCCTTCTCAGGTATCCTGTTTCTAACACCCCACATATTCTTAACCCAGTTTTAAGTTGATAGCCTCCATTATTATTACTATTATTAATTATTATTATCAGCAGCAGCAGTGGCAGCAGTAGCACCACAAGTACATCTATTACCTATATACCATCTGTCTGTCTGTTTGTCTGTCTATCTATCTATCTATCTATCCATCATCTATCTATCTATCATCTAGCGATCGAGCGCGAGCGAGCGAGCAGCGAGCGAGCGAGCGAGCGAGCGAGCGAGCGAGCGAGCGAGCGAGCGCGCGAGCAGCGAGCGAGCGAGCGAGCGAGCCAGCAGCGAGCGAGCGAGCAGCGAGCGAGCAGCGAGCGAGCGAGCGAGCGAGCGAGCGAGCGAGCGAGCGCGAGCGAGCAGCGAGCGAGAGCGAGCGAGCGAGCGAGCGAGCGAGCGAGCGAGCGAGCAGCGAGCGAGCGAGCGCGCGAGCAGCGAGCGAGCGAGCGAGCAGCGAGCGAGCGAGCAGCGAGCAGCGAGCGAGCGAGCAGCGCGAGCGAGCGAGCAGCGAGCGAGCGAGCAGCGAGCGAGCGAGCGAGCGAGCGAGCGAGCGAGCAGCGAGCGAGCGAGCGAGCGAGCGAGCAGCGAGCGCGAGCGAGCGAGCGAGCGAGCAGCGAGCGAGCGAGCGAGCGAGCGAGCGAGCGAGCGAGCGAGCGAGCGAGCGCTAGCGAGCGAGCGAGAAGCGGAGCGAGCGAGCGAGCGAGCGAGCGAGCGAGCGAGCGAGCCGAGCGAGCGAGCGCGAGCGAGCAGCGAGCGAGCGAGCGAGCGAGCGAGCGAGCGAGCGAGCGAGCAGCTAGCGAGAGCGAGCGAGCGAGCGAGCAGCGCGAGCGCGAGCGAGCGAGCGAGCGAGGCGAGCGAGCGCGAGCGAGCGAGCAGCGAGCAGCGAGAGCTAGCTAGAGCGAGCTATGCTAGCGATCTATCTAGCTATCTATCTATCTATCTATCTATCTATCTATCATCTATCTATCATCTATCTATCATCTATCTATCTATCTATCTATCTATCTATCTATCTATCTATCTATCTTCTATCTATGTATGTATGTACCTACCTACCTATATCTATATTTATCTATCTTGTGTATGCATACATATATAAATACAATCTGATGAGTTTTTTTGATACTTGTGTGTATGGATTCGGGAATGACCACTCCAAATTGGGATAGCCAATAAGGGGACTCATCCAAGGGAGAGGGTAATTCTCTTCCTTCCAGCAGTTATTAGCTGCTTATAGTGCTTTGTCTGGGAATAGGAGCCAAGGAAGTTTCCTCCTTCCTTGTTTATATGCCCGTTGGTATTTCTGTTGTCCCAGTGATGCTTTAGTATTCATTTCTGGGTCAGAATACTTCACAGCACTTTCTGGCTCTTACACTCTTCCTTCCCTCTCGTTCTCCCTGATCTTCTGATGCAGGAGCTGTGACACAGATAGATCCTTTGGGTCTTGGCTTCCTACAATCTGTTCATCTCTGCCTTGTGCCCACGTTGTGGTTTTCTCTGATGGTCTCTAGTTGTTGTAAACAGGCTCCAGTGATGAGGGGTGGTAGTTCCACGTACCCGTACCCGTGGGTGAGTTTCCCCTAGGAGTTTGCCACTGTGAGGCTTCCAATTGTCAGTGCAAGTGTGGCTCAGTTTTTGTTCCCTCCGAATTCTTACAGCATTTTGGCCTCATTTTTTATGCTCACTTAATTTGGAATCTTTTGAGTATAAGTGATCCTTCCTTCATTAGATTCTAAAAGTCTTTTGTGTGCAAAACAATCTATTTCATGTTTGGAGTAGACTCTAATTCAGTTCCATGAACATAATAGTCATTTAGTACTTTTTTGTTGGATAAATGGTAAAGGTTACACAGAACTAGCTATGGCTTCGTGGCCATTTGTTGTCTAGCAGGAACCCTCAAGCAATCCCAATAAAGGGTAGCAGCATATTGAATCATCACCATTAAAAGATAGGTCTCAGGAATGGAGAGATGGCTCAGAGGTTAAGAGCACTTGGCTGTTCTTCCAGAGGTCCTGAGCTGAATTCCCAGCAAGCACATGGTGACTCACAACCATCTGTAATGATATTTGATGCCATCTTCTGGCCTGTAGAGACACATGTAGGCAAAACATTATATACATAATAAATAAACCAAAACCAAAACAAAACAATATAGGTCTCTATGCACCTTGCCTTGTCTTTTCCAGGTGTTTCCATCTTCTTGATGCTGTCTCTTTTTAATGTCTTCTCACATTAGCCAAGAAACAGGAAACAGATGGTTAGGCCTAGCAATGGGTGAATATCAGGGTCCCCTAAGGTCTCCTACCTACTAATCTCCAAAGTCAAAACACTTAGATATTTATGGTTCTCACTGTTGTTTGTCTTTAAGTTTTGTTTTTAGTACTCCTATCCATTTGGATGGACTGGAATTTTTGCCTCTCTTGGCAACACAAAGTTGTTGACTTTCGAGCTGTGCTGTGGGTGTCTTTTCTCTTTTATTCGGAAGGTTTCTTTCACTACCTTTGCTCATTTGATCAGATGATTGTTCTTGCTTCAAATAAACTAGCATTGGAGGGGTAAAAATGAGAATTAAACTTGAATCAGGTTTTAAAGGTGATGTTACTGATGCCTAGATATTCAGTAGCTTAGTGAGTAATAGCATTCAATGGACAGAACCATGACTTGAGTTTTCTATCCTTGATAATATAGGCAGAGAAAAGGTTAAAAACAAACAAAACAGATCACTTTATCTCTTAAAAAATAGAAATGATTTTAACTTAAGAATTTTGACTACATAACTGGGTTGCTCATATTCCTGTGTTGATTTGTTTTTTTTTACCTTTAGCCAAAACAGTTGAAAGTGATACAGGGAAACCACACAGAGCTTTTTATTCGTAATAGTATCTGATATCTTAGCAATGTTCCAGGCATGTATCCCATTGGTGAAGTTTAGGTAGCCTTCTAGAGAAAAATTAATTGGGTTTTATATGAAGATTATGAATCTCCAGTGAGCTGGGTAGCCAACCTATCAGGAATTTTCTGTGTGTAATTCTGGATCCCTGTACTGTGTTTTGGTACAGCTACGATATGTCAAGATGAGTGGTTATATTTTAGGGAGGATCTAGAACAGTGATTCTCAACCTATGGGCTAAGGCCCCTTTGGGGGACAAATTACCTTTTCATACGGTCACTTAAGACCATTGGAAAACACAGATATTTACATTACAATTCACAACAGTATGAAAGCTAAAGTTATGAAATAGAAAAGAAAATAATTTTATGATTGGGGTCACCACAACATAAGAATCTATCTGTATTAAAGGGCCACAGCATTAGGAAGTCTGAAAACCACTGGTCTCAAGTAAACCTCCATGTAGGTATGGGCAGATACTCTATGGCTGTCAAGGGGGAAGGTTTCAAACAACATGCTACAGCAAAAGCTGTAAAGACAAGTTGGTATAAGCTAGGTAAAGCCTGCCTTTCATGTTTCCTCTGGTTTTCTTGGAGTTGACGTAAGCTTATTTTAGAGTAGTGGATTCATCATTGCTAGCATATAATTTACTTATTCAACCCTAAATCCACTGGTGGAAAAGATTACAAAATGGGAAAAATTCTGTTATGAATGTATAGAATGGGTCACAAGTGAAAAAGGGGAATTATTTATCTTTTGAGAGTTTGAATAACCTGAAATGAGGCAAGGCCTATATTCAGAAACTGAAGCCCAATCATACAGCCTGCTTAAGAGAAAAATAAAAAGGGCATATGGGCCCTGCTATCCACAAGAATATTCCTGAAACTTCCTGTCCCTTCTGGACTGTGAAGTCCTTTAGGGCAGAAATCTTACTTCTCTCTCAAGAGAGCACCTGCAGCCTTGGCTTTGAAAAATCTGTTTAGCAAAGAAATGGATGAATTTAATAATGTCTCCGCATCATAATACAAGTCAAAATACAAATCTAAATTGACCATGCATTTGTCTCCTTCCCTCCCTCCCTCCCTCCCTCCCTCCCTCCTCCTCTAGCCTTCTGTTCTTCCCTCCCTCCAACCCTTTTTCCTTCCCTTCCTCTTTCTTTCTTCTCCTCTCACCTTCTCTTTCCTTTTCTTTTCACCTTTCCTTCCTCTCTATTCACTTTTCATTATTTTTATTTCAAGGAAACATGTGTCAACTGTGTAGAGATGACCAGACACTAGCATAATGCTCCATCTAAAAATACACTCATTGTTCATTGAATGAAGAAAAATTCAATCTCGTCTCATTTCTTTGGATCCTCATGTTAGAATTTATGACCTGTTGAGAATACTTACTTCTACTTTGCTACCACTAGTAATTATGTCTCTTCCTGTGAAGCATACCCACAAACTCCATTGCTCCTGATTAAGGTGTAACACGTTCCTTATTGGGATAAATAGGATTTGATCGGCAGTGGGCAAAAGATCCTTGAGGAAGACTGTGTCTAAAGCTGTTCCCTGTTCAACAGCTTTACTCCTCCTCCCTTGAGTTGCTGCAACCTGTGTTGTCTTTTGCAAATCAGCCTCAGGTGGTCTAAGAAGCACTGGGTCCTCTTCGACTGCTGATATCGTGGCAGAGCTACTCAAAAAGAAGCACAAGCCACTACAGCAGCTGGAGTGGTTTTTAAGAAAGTAATTATGAAACATTTTATTAGTGACAGTTAAATATTAAAGCAATATTTGCTCTGATACTCATTTACCTCTGAGTTCCTAGGGTTTCTTTCCTATTCATTTGACACTTACTTGTTGCTGTGAAAATCATCAACCTTCTCCTGTTTTCTTATTTCTCCCCCTTCAGTAGCTGGAAATGGAATCGGTATGCTCTCCAGTGAAGGCGATGAGAGTCACAAACATAGGCTATAAAGAAGCCATTATATTGAATTCTGTCTTTTTTGATTACTAAAAAAGATTCGCTTGAACATAGAGAAGTTACGCTTTGTGTGGGGATGTGGTACTGCCAATCCGACATGTCACCTTAAAATGAGATGTGATCAACTGGAAAGATAAAGAAGGCTTCAACACAGCGATGAAGATAAAGATATCTCCATGTCTCATCCTCCCATGATGTGGTGTGTGTGGTGTGTGTGTGTGTGTGTGTGTGTGTGTGTGTGTGGTGTGTGTGTAGTCTATAGTGCCAGCAGACAATTTGGAATAGTAGGAGGCAAAGTGTGGCTTTTCTGCTTGGTTTCCATGGAACCCAGTCCATACAAAAAGAACAGGGTAGTAAGTGACAACGTTTTGAGAAGAAAGAATGTGCCTTTCTTCCTGTTTAGATCACTGTTCAAGCAATTGCCTTCTCAATGCGAGGGCTGTGGATGCCAGGTCAGCCTGTTGCAAACCGCACTGATGGTGCTTACAGTACAGGTGCAGTGTGAGAAAGCAGCAGAAGAAATTAAAGAAAGCCAGGGTTGGCATGGTGACGTGCAGAAGCAGTCACTGGAACAGTACAATGATTTGAGTAGACTTCGGAATTAAAAATCAAGCCAGGGGAGCTTTCAAGCCATGGACGTTTTCATTTAATAAAGGATTTTCTTCAAACTACAGAAAATGTAATTAAGAGAAACTTAAATAAGCATCTATTTATTTTTAATGTAACAACAATTACAAGATGAGAAATCAAGTACTGGTACATTTTTTTTTAAATGGCAGGAAGATTAATTGTTTTACCTAGACATTCTTAATGTGTGACTTAGAGATGATGCCCATAGATCTCACATTAGTGTTCAGAAAATGTAGATTATAGAAAACCCAAAGATATTTTCCTTCTAAGGGCTTACCTTAGTTTCTTTCTTTCTTTTTGGTTTTTCAAGACAGGTTTTCTCTTTAGCTTTGGAGCCTATCCTGGAACTCGCTCTTGTAGGCCAGGCTGGCCTCGAACCCACAGAGATCCACTGCCTCTGGCTCCCAAGTGCTGGGATTAAAGGTGTGTGCCACCACTGCCCTGCAGGGCTTACCTTTCTATTCAGATAGGGAAATTCTCTTTGGAGACTTTCTTTGAAAACTTGCTAGGGCTGTCATATCACAGGACAGTCAAGAGTGAAAATAAAATTACATGTTCAGCTCTCTAGGTTCTGTAAGAGAGGGAACCAGGTGAGAAGTCATTTGAGTGGATAGGGACACCAGTTCTGCCACAGTCCAAACACTGTTGCTTTTCACAGGACGAAGTGTTTGTTGGAAAGTGGTGGATCAGGCATATTTCTCCTCACTTTGTTGATGTGGAATCCATAACTTAAATATTGATTTCATTGACGACACTGGAGTAGGCTACCTGCATTCATCCACTGCCTTCCTGTCCTTCTATCCACATGGTTATGTATTATATCGGAAACACAAAAATAATCACAAGTTAAGTATTCAGATATCAACTTCCTTCCACCCTGCTTTCGTAACCCTAATAGATTTTCATTTTCAGCGTCTATGGGGTGGTTAGGAAAAAGTAATCCACACTAAATTGTTTAAGGGAAAGAGAGAAATCCCTTCTTTTTCTCTTTGTTTTCCATTCTTTCTATTTGACATGGAATAGTTTTCTTTTTTATTTCTTTTTGGTGTTTCGAGACAGGGTTTCTCTGCAGCTTTTTTAGAGCCTGGCCTGGAACTAGCTCTTGTAGACCAGGCTGGCCTCGAACTCACAGAGATCTGCCTGCCTCTGCCTCCCGAGTGCTGGGATTAAAGGCGTGCGCCACCACCGCCCGGCTGGAATAGTTTTCTTTATATCTGGTTGTTGCAGTGAGTTTGGGACCCTAGATCCAAGTATTATAGATGGCTTGCAGGCAACATAGATTCAATACTTATAAACAAAGGCTGAAATCTGAGGCTGTGGTGCAAAACCGTTTGCATCTTCAGATGCTGGCTTTTGACTTGTACGGAAACAGCGCCTCAAATAGATGTCTTCTCGGGGGGGAGGGGGGAGATGCACAGACCCTCTGAGGTCTCCTTAGTTATAACACTAGTTCCCTTTATGACTAAATTAGTTCCCAAATGCTCCATGTACAGCAGTGCTTTCATCTTGGAGTTAGATTTCCAGTGCACACACTAGAGCCGAGTACCAAGAATTAGTGCACAGCATGGGAATACTGAGCTCTAACAAGGTCCCATTGCACAGGTTGTCTCCGGACCAAAATTAAATTCTGTCAATAAAAACAAGGTAACTTCTTCACTTCCTTCAGCAAATATATTTGTCCATGTGGGTTTTTTTTTCCCCCAAAGCCTGAAGTTTTATGTATATCAGATGTTCTGGCTATAGCCTATTTCTATTCATATTTAAATTTCAAATAAAAATTTTTATGTTTGCCCTTGACGTAGAGTTACTTCACTATCCCTGCCCCTTGCTTCCTCCAAGTCCCTCTCAGATACCCTCTTCCCAACGTCTCACATGCCGGCCCACCTCTTTTCTTTTATCCTTCCTGTCACATTCTTTGTTTGTTTTATTTTTTTGCACCAGAAAAGAGAGATCTTCATTTAATGTCACCATTTATCCTTTCCTTTTCATCTCTCAAAACTCCCCTGTGAAAGCCGGGCGGTGGTGGCGCACGCCTTTAATCCCAGCACTCGGGAGGCAGAGGCAGATGGATCTCTGTGAGTTCGAGGCCAACCTGGCCTACAAGAGCTAGTTCCGGGACAGTCTCCAAAAGCTACAGAAGAAACCCTGTCTTGAAAAACCAAAAACCAAAAAACCCCCCAAAAACCCAAAACTCCCCTGTGAGTCCCTCCCACTCTCTTTCAAATTCAGTGTTTCTGTTTGTATCAACAGTGATTGCCTGCATATGTGTATTTATATATGCATATATGCCCAAATATAGCCTGTTGAATCTATATAATGTTACTCGTACATATGTTTTCAGGGCTGACCTTTTGGCACCACACAACTCACTGGTGTGATCTTCCTTGGGCAAGGTCCCTTCTCTGGCTCTAGCTTTACTCAGTTGCCTGTACTTCTGTGTGTAGGGTTGAGTCTTCATGGCCTTTCCCCTGTGCAGCTTGGCATACTGTTGATGTCTTCTTTGTTCAATTCAGATTTGGGCAGACAATTTGGTGAGACTTTATGGGTATAGCTTCTGATGTTACAGGGAGACACAATCTCACAGTAAAGTCCCCGAATTCTGACTCTTACAATCCTTCCACACCCTCTTGGCAATGTCTTTTGAGCTTTAGGAATCGGGATGTTTTGCGGATGTATCCACTGGACTGGGCACCACACCTCTGCCTTTTTAGTTGTTATGGTTTTCTATAGTGGTCCATAATAATCCCTAATAGTGGTCTTTAGACATTTGTCCTTATGCCCACAGATAAGTGTAGACTTCACTTCTCATCAAGGAAACTTCTCTGTGCAACAGAGATACATTCTTCTTAGTAGCAACTTCCAGTTTCAGTTGGGTATATTGTTCATGATATGAAAGTCTATGTGTTGTCTCCTTTACTGTAACCACGGCTCAGGGACTAGGCAAAGTTATGCCAATGAGCTGCAAAAGGTATTTCTGTGTAGAATTTTTTCAAAGTCTACTTAGAGAAAAGAGGCAAGCCCCTGAATGTCTGAAGTAATGAAGCATTGTTGCATGGCATTACAGATCCTTCATGGAGCTAGAGAATTTAAGGGTTTGGCCTATGAAATGTGGAACAGAGACCAGGGATTGGGGAAGGGTCACTGACCGCTATTCTGGAGTTGCTGCAAGCACCCTTTGTACTTATAAAACGGTATTGATATTTAGACACAGCTGAGAATCTTTATTACTAATCAAACTGACAGATGTCGATAAGGAGTACTACAGAAATTGTGGGATGCTCAGCATCTAAACTCTGAAGCCAGAGAATTTTTTATCTGAGGCAGGAGCAGCTGGTACGATTGCATCTGACATTGATAGTGACAAGTGGTATATAATGACAGCTTAAGACAAGAAGCTGGAGCAGAGCAGAGAGAAATACTTAACATGTGGATCTCTTGGCACAAAAATAAAATCCTTAGAAAGCCAGCCTTTATGTCTGACAGAGAAGAAGGTAACACTCTTTGTTTGCCATTATCCCAGAGATGAACTGTAAATTTAGGATTCATTGAGATTCGGGTGTTTTGATGAAATATTTTTATTTTTTTAATCCTCTGAAGCTTGAGTCTTGACAAAAAAGAGGCACTCAGTTTCTAGGAAAAAAGAAAAATCATTAACGTTTCAAAACAGGGTATTTAAATCAATTTTACATGTGGCAAAGCGTTACTTAATCTTTAATTGAACTCATGTATCCTTCAGCTGTTCACTTGAAAGTTTATACATCTTTGTATCTCCAAGGGCTATTTTTCATATTTGCACACAAAAAGGTAGTTATTAAATGCTTCTTTAAGAACAAAAAGAAAGGTTGTAGCTGTAAAAGCTCTAATTATTTTTCATATACTTCTTTTTTTTTTGAAGTTTTGTAATTATATTTATGTACAGAAAACTCAGCAGTACATTTAACCCAGTTTAGTGGCGAGTTCTTTGGCCTTTGCCTTTTCCAGCTTGGCAATTCGAGCCACAGATTTAGGACCCAGGACGTTGCCTCCCCAGTGGCGGCGGATCTCATCATATCTGTCGTTGTAGTTGGTCCTAATAGCTTCCACCAGCTTGGCCAGAGCACCCTTGTCTTCCGAGTTAACTTGTGTGAAGGCAACAGTGGTGCACGTCTTCCTATGGACCAACCGCCCCAGCCTGGCCTTTCCCTTGATGATGCAGTAAGGGACCCCCATCTTCCGACACAGGGCGGGCAGGAAGACCACCAGCTCAATGGGGTCTACATCGTGGGCAATCACCACCAGCTGAGCCTTCTTGTTCTCTACCAAAGTGGTGACTGTATTGACGCCCGCTCGAAGGACAGGTGGTCTCTTAGTTGGCACATCCCCTTTGCCAGCAGCTTTCTTCTCAGCACGGGCCAGCAGCCTTTGCTTCTTCTCCTGCTTGGTCTCTGGCCTGTACTTGTGGGCAAGTTTAAGCAACTGGGTAGCTGTTTGCCGGTCCAGGGTCTGGGTGAACTGGTTAATGGCAGGAGGAACTTTGAGCCGCTTATAGAGGATGGCCCTCTGCCGCTGCAGCCTGATGTAGCGGGGCCATTTGACGAAGCGTGTGAGATCTCTCTTGGGCTGGATGTCCTGCCCAATGCCAAAGTTCTTAGGCCTCTTCTCAAACAAAGGATTCACCACCTTCTTCGCCTCCTGCTTCTTCACGACGGCGGGGGCCGGGGCCACCTTCTTCCCCTTGGCCTTCTTTCCCTTGGGCATCTTGCCGGGCTGGAGGAGAGATCTCATATACTTCTTTACTCCTAAACATTTTGATCTAACTTCTTAAGAATAGTTCAATGCTATATAATTTAATTATATAATGCTATATAATTAAAATGCTGAAACTCTCACTTATTGGCACTTTTATATGGTTGTAGCAATTATAACTGCAGAAATGTTACTTACAAAACTAATATAATATTCTGTTGCCAATTGTTCCAGAAAATTATGCTTTGTTTTTAATCATTCAGAGTTTATATATACATACATACATACATACATACACACACATATATATATATAGTGTGTGTGCATTCATTTTTTTTGCAACATAGGTGTCTTGGTTTCTTTCAACTAATGCATAGATAGTTCTGTCTAACCAAACTAAATTTTGTTTCTTGAGGTTCATTAAATAAGAGTTATAAAATAAATAATAATAAACAATTCATTCCATTTTTAACACTAAATTCTTCCTGCAGAATCTCAAATACTGAGAATGAGGCTAACATTAATTCACACAGTGTAAACTGGGATTTATACCTGCTTTGACAAAAGCCTTGCTTATCTGTAAATTCCACAAAAGAAGTAACTCTGTTTTGGATAGTACCATGCATATTCCCAGTGTATAGGATATATTGCCATTCATGGGAGTCCCCAATAAATATTAGTTATACCAATAATAATTTCATCAGATAGTATTGATGAGAAATAAGAGAAACCCAATTCAAAGTAAAAGACAAAAGGAGATTGATCAAACAATGTAAGTGAGTAAATAAAGATTTCCTGCAGGCCCCAGACAGAGCTAATAACACAAATAGCAGGCACTGCTGGTGGTATGCATGCAGTCTAAATTAGCTTAGAGCTAAGCCATGAATATTTGCTCTAACTACTTTTCTCATTGCTGTGACCGAATGCCTGAAAGGGGAAAAAAACCCTTAAGGAATGTAGCATTTATTTTGGGTCACAGTTTGAGGGTACAGTCCATGCATGGGACAGTGAGCATCAGGAAGCCACTCACATTTTGTCTGCAGTTGGAAGACAGAAAGCAAACAAGGTCTTCTACTATCACAGGGTCCTCATCAAAGACAGCACCAATATCTGGGGACCAAGTGTTCAGAATCATGAGCTTATGGAATATATTTTGCATCCAAACCATACAGTATGAGGCTGCTTATTAGTTAGTCTGACCTACAGGAATAACTTTGTCTTGTTGAGTGTTTGCTTCTTCTTTATCCTCTTTTCTTTGTTCCTTGTGTCCCTTTCTCTGAAAAGTGGCCCATTCCATTGGCTCCTGACAGTTTGAAGCTTACATAATAAAAAAAAAAACCCTATCATTGGATAGAGATTGATAGCCCCTCACCTTAATGAGGGAGGAGAAAGAATATTTTAAAATTAGCTTTTATTAATTCTTTGAGAATTTCATACAATGTATTTTGATCACATTCATCCACCAACTTTCCCTAATTCCACCCTCTTTCTTTATTCAAACAACTTTATATCATCATTTTTTAAAAATTAAATCCATCAAGTCCAAAATGTGCTTTCCATAATTCTTGGATGTATTACCATCCAGTAAAGTATAGTGGATGGTATGTCCTTCCAGGACATACTTGTAAAGAAAACTGACTCTCCTTTTTCTAGAAGCTTTCAGTTGCCAACAGCTTCTCAACTAGGGGAGGGATATTGTTCCCACCTTCTTGCTTCATGCTGGGATTTTGTCTATTTTGAACATGAGCAAGTCCTGTGCATACATAATCACTATAAGAATGTGTGTGCAATCGCCCCACTGTATCTTAAAAACATTGCAACATTGTTGCCATCCACTGCCTTTGACTGTCTCAGTCATTCATCCACTTTCACAACATTGCAAAATTGTTGCCATCCCCTGCCTTTGACTGCTGCAGTCAGCCACTTTCACAACATTGCAACATTGTTGCCATCCCCTGCCTTTGACTGTTGCAGTCGGCCACTCTCACAACATTGCAACATTGTTGCCATCCCCTGCCTTTGACTGCTGCAGTCAGCCACTCTCACAACATTGCAACATTGTTGCCATCCCCTGCCTTTGACTGCTGCAGTCAGCCACTCTCACAACATTGCAACATTGTTGCTATCCCCTGCCTTTGATTGTTGCAGTCAGCCACTCTCACAACATTGCAACATTGTTGCTATCCCCTGCCTTTGACTGTTGCAGTCGGTCACTCTTACATTGCAACATTGTTGCCATCCACTGCCTTTGGCTCCTACAGTTATTCACCCACTATTCCATGATGATCCCCATGATCCCTCAAACTTAGGAACAGGGGTGTGATACAGATGTTCCATTAAGGGATGAACAGTTTGTGTGTAGTCTCTTATGCTCTGCAACTTGACATGTGGGTGTTGTGTTGTCATCTGTTACAAAAAGAAGTGTCTCTGATAGAGGATGAGCAATGCAGTAATGTATGGGCAACACAATGCATGAGGAGTCTGTTTGGTACTTTGCCCACGCAGCAAACTAACAGTAGTCGGTTCTTCTCTTGAGTCTGTGATCTGTCTAGCCGTAGGTTCTTGGCCCCAGTAATAATGCTAGGCAATGGTTCAATTTTGTGGAACAGTCTTTAAATTGCACCAAAATGTGATCGTCTTCTTTTACAATATTTGTGCTACTATTGTACCAATAGGCATGTCTTGCCAAAGCCGTTATTATAGCTTGCTAAGTTTACAGATGGATTATATTGATGATTGCTTTTGAGAAGAGGGTATTACTGAGCAGATTGAATGATAAGTGTTCATTAGAAAAGCCCTGCCAGTATAATTTTGGCTATGTGTTTCTCTAGATTAAGTTGACTTTTAAAAAGGGTCATTTAAGAGTTCCAGCATTCATGCTGAGTGAGAGCCTGTTTTGGTCGCTTTCCCTGTCTGTCTTGCGGTTTTTTCAACACTTGTTGATGGGCTAGTGGATTACACAGGAATAGATTTTGATGACTCCGGGCTGAGTTATTAAAACATGTGCACCTTCCCCACCTTGCTTGTCCTCTGCTACTGAGATCTTTGAATTTATAAGGTTGATGCACTGAGGAGGTAGATGAGATTTGGGGATTTATGTGCTTCATATGACAGAGCCTCAGTTTGGACCCAAAGCACCTGTCTAACGTAAACCAGCACTAGACTAGGAGAGACAGCAAGCCCCCCTTAAGTTTTCAAAGCTCAAAGGCTTTTTTTTATTATAATAGAAATTATATTGGATAATATAATTTTATTATAATCACAAATTATATTGGAATGGTTTTATTTTAAATGTGGTTCATCAGAAAGAGAAAGACGTTTGTTTTACTGAATTACTACATTGTGATCTTACATCAGGTCTTTGGTTTCTCTGAGCCTTGTGCTTTTATTAGCAAGGGCAGTGGTGATACTGATTTACTTATCTTAAGGCAGCTGTAAGCAGAAAAATATTACCTACAAAATGCTGATTTTATTGCCTAGTCTAATAACTAGCATGTACACAGACCATCTATGAGGAGGTGAATTAGTTCTAATGACTTATTTAACACGCAAGAGAGCCTTTAGCTTCTGTTATTATCACCCCATTTTTACCTGAGGCAGGTGTCCTAGGCAGTGCCACAGATATTTAACCCTAAGGAGTCAGATGCCAAAGTTAAGTAAATTATTGTCTCTTAAGAAGATTATAAAATGCCGGGCGGTGGTGGCACAAGCCTTTAATCCCAGCACTCGGGAGGCAGAGGCAGGTGGATCTCTGAGTTCGAGGCCAGCCTGGTCTACAAGAGCTAGTTCCAGGACAGGCCCTAGAAACTACAGGGAAACCCTGTCTCGAAAAAACCAAAAAAAAAAAAAAAAGATTATAAAAGTAATCCAAATAATTTTGCTTACCATACGTCATTGAATAATATTTCTAACCACACCAACCAACTTTCTCATTATCCAGGCACCAATCAAGTGCACTACAATGCAAAATGCAATTAAATTCTGATATGCATTGTCTAGAAAAACACAGAACTTATTTGTTAAGGACTAAGTCCTTTCAGATTTCTCTTAACCCGTATATCAGTTTCCAACTGTAGTTCTGACCAATGGGTTATAAAGCAAAGGTTCCTTCCATGGCGCCCCCCCCCCCCATGTCCTGTAACTCGAAGAATAGCTCACAAAACTCAGGATGACACTTTACTTTCATTTATTAGATTATTATACAGCACAAGAGACTCATGGGATACACTAAGGGAGCTCGGCATAGGGCACTTTCTATGTGCCCTGCACTCATAATTTAATGTGCTCATGAACTCAGAATCACTGAGAACTTTGTTATTTGGAGAACCTTACGGAAGGACATATGATCAAAGAGGCTTGATTAATCAAACAGTTGTCTACTAATAACATAGTTGATTCCCCCCTCCACTTCGGTTGCTTCCAAGATCAGGGTATAGGTCTGAAAGTCTAATCTTCATGTTTAGATTTTTCTGGAACGGTTTCTCCGTTTTTAAGCTACCGAAAAGTTCACCGACACTAGGTAGTGATGAGCACACACAGGACACTTATACCATTCCAGAGACTTAGGAGCCATGTACTTAGAGATGTGTGTGTGTGGGGGGGAGGGGACAAAACCCAGGCATTTTTTTATTGTATCACTGTAATGTTGTTTCCTTAAATTCGTGTGTAAATATTGCAAAGAAAGGACTTTTAGGACAAAATTTTCATTCAAGACTTGTTTTGAACATGTACTAATTAAAGACAATTGAGCAAGTTGATTTACTTTTTGCCCTCAGCTTCATTACTTATTTTAAAGTAGCCCTTATCTCAAGGGCTATTTGGAGGATTCAGTGAAGCTCAGTCTGTTATATTTTAAAACCCCGAGAATATGAAATGGGAAGAGGGGATATTGTTTCCCTTACGGCAGTTGTTCTGAGCATTTAAGCAAGAATACTTAAAACTCTTGATTCTCTCTGTGAAACTAGTCACTCTATAAATTCCCTCGGGAAACTTTTACCACTGATGAATGCTTTCAGCAAGGTGGCAGCATACAAAATTAACACAAAAATCAGAATTTTCCCCCTATAAACAAATGGCAGACAGAAAGAAATCAGGGAAATGTTTCACAATAGCCTCAAAAAAAAAAAAGTTGGGATAACTCTAACCAAGCAAGTAAAAGACGTGTATAATAAGAGCTTTAATATGCCAAAGAATGCAATTGAAGAAGATTTAGAAGATAGAAAGATCTCCCATCCTCATGGATTAGTAGTATTAATACAATGGAAATGGCTATTCTACCGAAAGCAATCTACAGATTCAATAAATCTCTGTCAAAATCTCAACACAGGCATTGGGTTAGAAAAATTGTAATCAAAATACATCCTAAGAAAAGAAACCTATTTTCAATAAAAAATTATAAAACAATTCTTAACAGAAATTGAAAGAGACAGAGGGGATGGAGAACACCAAGGAAATAGTATCTTCCAGATTGAACAGGACAGATGCACATAGGAAATCACAAAAGACTAAGCAGTGTCTTCCAGACTGAGCAGGACCGATGTACATGGGAAATCAGAGAGACTGTGGCAAGGTTCACTGGGCTTGCACAGGTCCAACCGCAATGGAGTTCCAGTGCTTAGGAGGAGAAGTGAATATGAACTCCTAACCCTACCTAAGAAGCCATCTTGATAAGCACTTGCTAAGGGAGAATTAGTTCCCTCCAATTGAGTCTCACTGAGTACACAGACCACACTTAAGTGCAGGCCCCACGGCCAGCAATAGATGGTCAGCACCAAATAATATCTGATATTTGTGAAGATTTTTTTTCTGTCTCTCAATGCTTCATTTGAACATTTTTTAAATCTCACTAATCTTTTGTTTGTATGTTATAGGTTCTGATTTTGTATTTTTACGAGTTTTGTGCATGCCTCAATCTACCTGTGTGAGTAACCACATGTGTATATGCTTCTCATGAATTTTCTTTGTTTGTTTTTTGTTGTTTTTATTCTTTTGGTTTATTACCCATTTCTTTTCTAAAGAAAGAAAGAAGGCATGAAGTTTGGAAGATAGTATGGTGGGAAAGACCATGGAGGGATGACACAGGAGACACCATGATCAGAATACATTTTGGAAAAAATATTTTCAATGAAAAAAAATATGGAGAAATAGTTATATGAACACATATTAAGATATGACTTTTGTCATCATTCCCATTAGAATCTTGTTACCCTTTTTATGGATAACATGGTCTTCAAAGCCCAACCAATGTGCACATTCCTTTCTTCTTATGAGCCTTGAAACAAATAAACCAGGACAAATTTTTGTAAGATAGTGATAAATACAGAGATGCCTTCTGACATTGGACTCAGGCCTTTGAGCTGACTTGGAAGGATATTATAATTGTGGTTCAGACCTTCAGCAGCTTGAGTATACAGAGGGTCTTAGAAATTTCCTAAAGGTTTACAGACAACATATACCATGTACCTGAGAACATACCTGGTTAGGTTTATAGTTCCTTTTAAGAACCATGATTGGGACAATAACCCTGAGGGGGATCATTTGAGAGAGATTAGTTTCTCGGCAAATGTAAAGTAAGAGTTAGCCTCACCAAGCTGCTCAGTTATATGAAACTCACTACTGTAGGCCAATGGATACCAGACAATTCTAGTGCTTTCTTGAAATGATTAGACTTCCACACAACAGACCTCATTAAATCAGTGTGGAGAGATAGGTGACCCTGAAAGATAAATTTATCACCTCTACACTTTCAGAAGAACTGCAAAAACTCGCTGTGGATCTGGTGGCTTCCCTTGACCTTAGCATGGCTATCTCCAGCTTCCTACAGTCAGGACCAAGAAGAGAGCCTAGAGTTTCCAAGGTGTGTCCATAAGCAGGAGGAGTGAAAAACCCAGCTCTGGACTTCTTTATAGAGGCCAAAGTACTCTTTTTTGATCATAAACAGCCACCACATTTGTTTAAAGCCTAGTCCTTGGAAGCAAGAATTCCAAAAGAGGGAACAGGCACAAAAGCCATGGCCTCCATGGAGCTGATGAAGGCATTCGGGGTGACACTCTCCTCAGAATCAAAAGGAACACAAGATAGGCAGACCGCTGAGGATCTAACAACTGTCCACAGAAGAGGCCACCAGCGTCATCTAGCACCACAAAGTTCTGTTGTTATCAAGCCAAGAGATATTCAACATGCATCAGGTATACACATTTTGCATTCCTATTGGATAATGTAATATGCCCCCCGTTCATACTTCCACGAGGTAAAATAGTCTCAGATCACTTACCAGGTAATAGGAGTTGTGGGAAAGCTGCAGATCCAAGTCATCATGCCCTCCCACCCATCTGTATTTGGGAAACTTGGACTTCAAGCACTTCTTTCTGGTAATGGTCCAATGACCTGTCCTCAGTTTCGGACAGGGTATTCTGATGGAGAGCGGGACAAATTCGGTCTTTCCAGATACTACAGAGGTACACATTATCTTTCAGGCCTTGTTTATGCTTTTTTTTTCTATTCCTCTATTTTGGTGAGCTGTTTTGCCAGATATTTTTTAGCTAACCTCCATTCACAGGGCAGGCATTAGCCTGAGATCTGAGGGATTTGTCCTCCCCGGGAGGCATTCTCTCATACTATGTCTATGGTTTCTTGATTTGTTCCATGTTATGGGACTTGGCTATGGAGATGACTTTCAATTTCTTGGCTCAGTGAAGACACCGGGTTACAAGGAAGAATGCCCAATTATTACGACAAAGGGTTGCACATCTGAATCTTGTTCTTACCCTGGGAAAACAAACCATATACTAAACAGGTGCGAACAATAGGTCAGCTAATTGCCATTTACGACTTTTGAGGCCCGAGTGATCAGTGCTGGCTGTGGCGCCTGAGGTATACTTTGCTTGCACTTACTGGCCTGTTGAAAGCACACGTCAGCTGCTGGCTCTACCTGTGCTTTAAACAATTCTGGCCTGTTTTCCTCTAATCCATAGTCAGCTGTGATGGAGGAAGTCTCCGCAGTTTACCCCTTTTGCCGTATGCTTCTATAGCCCCGAGCTCTGCCCTTCCTGCTTTGATATATTAAAGTCCTCCTGAATCCACGAGCCCAAAATATGTCTTTCCCTTAATAAGCTTTACCTGCCAAGTGCTTGGTCACAGAGGAACAAAGTAATACATCAGAAACTCCTAAAACTTAGAAACTATTTTTCTTTTGTTCAGAGGGATAGACACGGATAAGAAACATGTGTTAAGAATATTAACTATATGTATTAAATGGCTCCAAGCAAGATTTTACTCAGGAGACATGTGGATTGCGAGGCAAAAATTGTTGCTTCCATTGTCCAGGAAGACCGGATAAGTTTCTGCTGTTCCTGCAGCCTTACACCTCTGGTGAGTCCCTTACTAGCACCTTAGTCTTTCCGTCCACAGCAACTCTGCTCCTTCTTCAAAGAGCTTGCATTTGATCCACCTCTTTATCCTTCTGTCTGTCAACTTCTCCTAAGCAAAGTATTTGAGATAGCTGCTCTACCAAATTAGGGGTTCTGGGCATCACAACGGTCCTACAAGAATTTGTTAACTGCAAAAACCAAACCAAACCAAACCAAACCACTACAACAAAACCCCCAAAATATTCTTAATGAATTAATTATGCTGAGAGAATAGTTTTTTCCATGAAAACATAGAGAAGTTTAGGCATCAAAGGGATTCTAATTAAAGGGACCATTTTATTTCCACATTTATTGAGATCCTGCACATGACTGGCCACTGTGGTGAGCACTGAGAATAAAAGCATGAGTTAGCAATGATTCTTGGTGTGCAGGAGAAAAGTGAAGGACAAAAGCTTCTGAACAGAAACTGAGTTTGTGTTGGTTTCAGAGGGGTGGCAGAGCCAGGTCCCATAAAGATTCGGGCATACCTTTCCAAAGGTAGTTAGTCCTCTTTGGTTTCTACACAGAGGAGAACGATGCTATGTAGGGCATTACATTCCTCTTCATCAAGTTCCAAGCTCTGCCTGCAGAGGATGGCGGCAAGCCTGGTGTTCCTTTGTTTACAACAACAAATTATTTAAAATGAATAAAAATCCCCTGAGTTCTGTGGTACAACGATGATAAGAGGAGGAATAAACAAGTGGCAAAATTATTATTGTTTGTTGTTCTTGCCCATCTGCAACCGTGGTCATATTTCAGCATTTTATGGCTTCATTTAGAAATAGGTGATGTTGGGACTGTCAAGTGTAAGGGGACCAAGCACGGCATATGTGCTGTGGCCGTGCATCCTGGTGATGACCTCCGTCGCTCTGCTTCTTTACACTGCTTGACAATGAAAGGTCCCAGGCTACAACAAGGAGTTGTAAAAACTCACCTAAAAACGGCACATTAATTCATTTTGTGTATTTGTCCTCAGCTAAAGGAAATTACAAAAGTCATCCCCATATAAAACTCTATTATGTCTTTGGTAGTAATTATTTAATACCAATGGTGAACTGGTTTAGCAAACCATTACGGCTCTAGCATTATGGTCACTCTCTGCTCTTCATAAAATCATAATGTAGCCATCTAAGTTTGGACATTCATCTCACACTCATGGGAAAATTGATTTTTTAAGCCATAGTTACTTTCCCATTTGAATAGGATTTCTGGCCTTTCTTCTTTTTTTCTTTTCTTGTGTACTTGTCCTTCATATTGTCCTACCTAGGATTTGCATTCCTAAACCCAATCTCCTCTTGCTGGTTAATCATATATCCAGGCTTTAAATGTCATCTGTTTGACAATAATACACAAATTTATATTTCTAGCTCTGATTTTGTTTCTGAACTCCAGAGTTATAGCTCCAAGTATATTCTAGACTTTGCCAATAGAACCCATGGTTTCTTTTATCTGGCTCTATTCTCTTCTGTATGACTCCTCCTAATGGCCAGCTGTGGTAAACTGTGAATTTCTCTTCCTTTACCCATTGTACATTCTGGAAGCATCTTTTTTTTCCTTTCGAAAATAAATCCTTCTATCAAACAATACACCCAGCTTCCCTCCCTCCACTCTGCCCTACTCCTCCCTACCTTGCCTCTCCCCAAGATCCACTCCCTCTCCCTTTTCTCATTGGAAAAGAGCAGGCACCCAAGAGACAACAACCAAACACAAAAAAAACCAAGATACAACAAGACAAGGCAAACCCTCATCTCGAGGCTGGACAAGGCAATCTAATAGGAGCGAAAGAGTCCCAAGAGTAGGCAGAAGGATCAGAGACACACCTTCTCTCCCAGAAACACCAAGCTAAGAGGCTGGCGGCATCTTGATTCCATTCAGGTCCACCTCCTCCATTGCTGCAGTTCTCGTCAAAGACTATCAGTTGTCTCTCATCTGGTACTTCCGTGTCATCTTTGGGCTCTTCTTGTTTCTTCATCACCCGTTTGCAACTAACTCTTAACACAGCTCTTAAAGAGAACATTAGAACATACTTAAATCAAATTGTATAATTTGACTGCTAGGAGTTTTTACCTGGATTTTGTTTATAGTTGATATATTAAAAGCTTTCTGTGGTTCTGAAAAACCTTCTGCGGTTCCAAACTCTGACTTCCCTGCTTCCGAACTTCCATCTTTCTGTTATCCGTTCTACACCTGGGAAGCATTAAGCTTTTTCCTGACTTAGCATCTCCTTGTTTGTTGTTATCTCTGCCTGCATTCCTCTGCTCATCATCGCTACCATTTTTCATTATTGTTTTGACTTTTTGAGACAGGGTTTCTCTATGTAACTAGAGCTGTATTCTAGAACTTGCTGTGTAGACCAGGCTGGCTTCAAACTCACAGAGAATCACCTGCTTCTGCCTCCAGAGTTCTGGGATTAAGGGTGTGCACCACCTTTAATGCCCAGCTTATTTCTACATTTAAAAAAAAAAAAACCCAACTGGCTTCTTTTAGGTATTTGGGTCTCAGCATAGGAGTTATCATATCTACAAGGATTTTTCTGACCCTCTCATTTCAAGGCATCCCTGTACGTCTCAGTTTCAATCTTTCTTTTTTCCACTTAACTTTCTGCATATGGTTTACTATTTGACATTTAATATTTGAAATTGTGTTCATAGCACATTTATTTCTTTGGTGTTTGGTATTTCTTATAAAACACTTCTTTGCAAGCTTTTCGGAATAGAGCACATCTAAGACAGGGTCAGACATATAATCCTCATTACCTGCAGTAATTCAACTTTACGTCATCACGAGCACTGAGTTAACAAACACTGACCTCTTATCACCTGCAGGAAATGCAAGTGAAACAAATTAGAAGTACCCAACTCTTCCGAAGGGTATTTGGTTCAGAGTTAAGCTCTGCTAAGTTATATTAACAATGTCAACTTTGGTAGGTTTCAATTTTAAGAATTTTTTTATTGTTTTTATTGAGCTATATATTTTTTCTCCACTCACCTCCTCTCCCCTTCCCCATGGTCCCCATGCTGCCAATTTGGTCAGAAGATCTTGTCTTTTTCTACATCCCATGTAGTTTAGATCCATGCATGTATCTCTTAGGGTCCTTATTGTTGTCTAGGTTCTCTGGGATTGTGATTTGTAGGCTGGTTTTTCTTTGCTTTGTGTCTAAAAGCCACGTATGTGTGAGTACATATGATATTAGTCTTTCTGGGTCTAGATACCTCACTCAGTATGATGTTTTCTAGATCCATCCATCTGTCTGCAAATTTCAAGATGTCATTATTTTTTTTTCCTGTTGTGTAGTTTTCCATTATGTAAATGTACCACATTTTCTTTATCCATTCTTCAGTAGAGGGACATTTAGGTTGTTTCCAGGTTTTGGCTCCATATAAATGCTCCATAGCCAGACCTTCCGAAAGAGTCAGAGTTCGTGCTGGTGGAGGTTTCTGTGAAAGAAACAGTAAGTGGGACCTCCTGAAAGTGAGAAGCTTCTGTAAGGCAAAGGACATGGTCAATTTGAAGAATACTTTTAGTGTTTACTTTTTGTTTGTAGCAAGTTAAGCATTTAGGGCTGAGTCGGTTTGACAGAAACTACTGTCCCCGGTGCACTGAGCAATGAGCTATGTACCAAACTGCTCCTTCCTCAGCATTTCACTACCTTGATCACCACACGTCACAATAGAAATATTGCTCTACTCACAAGGTCAACTAAGACCAGTATGCTACTGAAACTATGATTCATACTCCATAAGGCTTCGCTCCAGTCGTGATTTCTCCAGGTCTCTTAGGCCTATTTTGGAAAATTCCACTCTCGCAAGGCAAACCTTAAGGAATGCTATACAACCTTGGCTACCCTGTATCTGTTCTTGGGACTTTGGGGGTGATTCACCTCCTCAATGACACAGGAAATAGCTTTGGGTTAGCCTTTATTAGGAGCTTATGAATGGCCTCCATGCAAAACTTGTGATTCGTGGAGGTAGAAGCTAAGTGCAAGCATGTTTTATGTCATTTCTCTACCTAATTAGGAAACTGTTTTTCCACTTTTCATTTAGTGAAAGAGGGTTGCTCTCCTGTGTATACTCTTCTACCCCAATACTGAAAAACCGGGCTCATAAAAGCTTCACCTTAATGGTACCTCTGCCTCCCTGTAGACCTTATCACGTGGAGAACAGAATGGGCTGCATGCACAGAGTATAGGAAGTTCTAGGACTTCCAGTCCTGGCAGTAACTCTGCTCCTGGCACCGAGGATACAGCAGAAGAGTTCTGCACTCTCTGGTCAGAGAAATGCTTGTTATCTGTATATTAGGGTATAGCAGAAGAGGTCCTGACAATGGCTGATAGAAGAACCTGAAAGATGCTGAAGCCATCGAGGGGGAGAGGCTGAAAAAGCCCCAGGTACGAGGCAGGACTGAGAGGACTGAGGGCCCAGATCCTAGAAGGGCATTAAAGAGCTGAGCAGTCTAACATCAAGAGCTCAGGAACGTTAACTATAAATGTTAGGTTTAGGTACTTTAAAGCCATAAATTCAAGCATCTATCCTGAGGACCTTGAGCAAGCCTATGGCTCTAAGAACTTGGAGCCACCAGCTCTGGTGGTCAAGGAGTGAATAATAAATGTGTGTTAGCTCAGCTTTCGAGCCTTGGCATCAAGGGCCATCCATGTCAAGAGAATGGCTCCTTGCCTAGCCACAATTTCCACTCAGTGGGAGGAAAACTATCCCCTGCCAGCTCTTTGTGTTCTGCCACCATTCTCATCAAGCCATCACTGAATATCTTTACTGTCTGGGTTTCCGTTTCAGGATGCATTATTTAATAGATTTTGAAGATTCAGCCATACTGAACTCATGTTCGGTTGCACTACAACTCCCTTCTGGACAAACGTTTTCCCACCCATTCTCCCTTTGTCACAGCGCTTTGGCACACCAAAATCACCAACAGAGAGCACAGGATTGTTGTGGAATAGACCTCTGTGAGGACACTGGCTTACAGTGTGACAGTTGAAATAAGACAAGCTCTACATTGTTTAACCTCAGCCTGGAAATGGTAATATCCAATCATCTCTCTTTGAGTGTCTTTGGATTACTGTGAAAATACTCCGTTGACTTGGGGCTTACAAGTATAGTCATTTAATATTTTGGTTGAGACACTAATTCTCTATATTGCTAGAGTAAAATGTAATCCTTTTACTTGTATCTCTATTAAATAGTGATAAAATCAAAATGAATAGCAGACATGCTGGTGCAGGCTTGTAACTTCACCGCTCAGGAGGTAGAGCCAGAAAGATCAGATGTTTAAGATTTGGTGGGCCGGGCGGTGGTGGCGCACGCCTTTAATCCCAGCACTCGGGAGGCAGAGGCAGGCGGATCTCTGTGAGTTCGAGGCCAGCCTGGTCTACAAGAGCTAGTTCCAGGACAGGCACCAAAGCCACAGAGAAACCCTGTCTCGAAAAACAAAACAAAACAAAAAACAAAAAAACAAACAAACAAACAAAAAAAGATCTGGTTACTGTTTTAGTTACTGTTCTATTGCTGTAAAGAGACAACATGACCCAGGCAACTCTTCTAAAAACAAGCATTTAACTGGGTTCTTGATTACAGCTTTAGATGGTGAGGAGCATGGTGAAGGGGCAGCAAGGCACAGGAGCTGAGAGCATTACATCCTGATCAAAAGGAAATGGGGTGGCATGGGGAGAGGGAGAGAGAGAGAGATAGAGATAGATGATAGAGAGAGACTGAGCCTGGGCCTGGGATTGGGACTGGAACTTTGACTAGGGTGGGCTTTTGAAACCTCAAAGTGACACATTTCCTCCAAGGCCATACCTTCCTTAATAAGGCCACATTGTCTATTCTCAAACACTTCCCCTAACTGGAGACCAAGCAATAAAGCAGATGAGCCTATGAGGGCCATGTGTTTGCAGCCACCACATTTGTATAGCAACTTTATGGCAAGCCCCCCACCCTCAAAAAAGAAAGGAAAAAAGAATGAAAATTGGAACCAAAAAAGTACACTTTCAACTTTATCCTTTCTATATGTTGAGTTTATCTAGAGTTCTCTCGTTTTGGGGGGCTGTTTCCATACAAATAAAAATAAAGAGACTAGTTTTGTGCATGTATATATACAATTATTTATACTCTACCCTTCAAATGGATTTCAGAAGTTTAGAAAAAGATTGTTGACATTATAGTTCAAGGCTCTTAACTATAAATAAAAGACAAAAAGTCAAATAGCTGAGACAGAGTCAAAAACTTCTGTTTATTGTTACCTATTTTCTTTCTAATCTGTGTAATATTTATTCATTTGTATGTCTAGCAGATATAGTCAAGGATCATTTGATTTATATTTTTATTAATGCCCTGATAGCTCTCTTTTTCTTTTTCTCAGAGTAAAAAAAAAAAAAAAAAAAACAACCATACAATATATTTTCAACAGATGTAACCATTTATTCTTATTTTTTTTTGCATGGAGCCTATTTTGTTCTACTAAACAATGCTTCTATAGTGTGCTATTTCATATAACTTTGAAGAGATAGGTAGGTATGCTTGTATGAATTTAAAAATAACATTTAGCTTATTCAAGCTAGAGTAATTCAGTACCAACAGCCGTGAGACTCCAAGCATCTATTAGCATACAGAAGGAAATACAGTTGAAGCAAATTCCTATTTATAAAGAAAGGATGTTTTGTTTGAATCTTTTCTCTGATGAAAATTGCTATCAGTGTCTTTAAATAAATTTCCGTAAGTCATAAAAAATTAGAAGGAAAAAATTGTGAGGTCTTTGGAGCTTTACTAACGGCAACATAATTTGCAGAGTCACTTTTAATTTGTCTCTTCTCTCTTTTAATCTTCACACACACACACATACATGAAATTGACCGGATTACTTATGTATCAGTAACTCCTCAGTGTTGATGACATGGCAAGGTGTTAAGGTAAAAATTCCTGGCCTCCACTAAATATTCAAAAATAATAGTAAGTCTCAGATCTTTGCAGTCTTATGTAAAAAAAAAAGCAGTGCGGTATAGCCAATACATATATTCATTCCTGGGCTTTGTTAAGCTATTGAGTTAAAGCTTTAAAATGGTTTCTACTATTTCACAAGGAGAACATTCTATCTGTCCATGGCAGGCAGCGACAGAAGCACTTTCATCAATGCTAAGCCTGCATTAAAGAGACTAATGGCATTGGAACTTATCATCACAGAAGGGTCAGACCTCCCCATTCAGAATCTGTGTCAACTTGAGTGGGTGACTTTGAAATATCACTCCTCCGAGAGCAGATGATGCATGGGTGTGCTGCAAAGCATTTAGGAATCCTTTTCATCCGGCTCTCTTTTATAGGCTGTTACATTTCCCATCATTGATATGCTGCCGAACTGACCATACTGAGGTGCTTGTGTCCTAGAGTAAAATTGAAATTGAAGTGGACGTGACATGAGAAACCGGGTAGTGATATGCCAGGGAGCTTGCAAAAGAAAGGAATTGTTTTCTGTTATCAGAATGTCCAAGACACAGAGCCTGGTTGATTGAATGGCTGTCCTGAATAAAATAGGATTCTGTGGGTGTCGAGAACTCCTTCACTTCTTCATTTCTCCTCTGTGAGAATTGTCAGGGGCCAGACATGAATTCTAATGACATGGACCTTTAGTAAACGTGAAATGAGGTGGGATGTGTGGTTAGCGGCAGGTGTAGTCTCACTGCTCTGAGAGTAGCTTGGTAAAGCATAAACATAAAGTATAGTCTCTAAGTTGAATCTTAAATATGCATTTTGAGTCTGTTTTCTGAGCTTTGACTGTTTTGGCTGTAATGTGCTCTAAGGTGCTGGGACTCCTTGTACCAACTTTAAAATTCTCTTACTGAAAAATACCAATTTTGCCTACACTTTCAGTCCCAACAGCATAATTTTAATGACATCAAATGTTTATGTTTGTCTGTGTGTTTCTATAAGAGTGCATGCATGTGAGAGTTTTCTACACGCCAAGCAATTAGCCAGTAGGCACCAGTTGAGTATCCCATAGTTCAGTTAGGTGCTGACACTATCTACCCTGAGAAAACATAAGACCCCAGAGGGAAGATTTTGATCATATAAAACTACCTCCACTTCATGTATTCATTGCAAACCCAAGGATTCTAACCAGTTAGTTATAAACAGGAAGTTTCCAGAGATGACCCACCTGCTGGTCTGTTTTATTTGATAGAATAGCTCATTGAACTTGGAGAAGCATTTCTATTTATATACTGTAATAACATATTGCAAAGGATATAAATGAACAGCCTGTTGGAAGATAAGCACATAGCAGGCATACTGAAGTTCACAGAGCTTCTATGCCCTCTGCAGCCATGTATCTTTTTCCATGCCTGCAGTGATCAGGAAGCTATCCAAACACTGTCCTTTGAGATTTGTGGAGAGGCATCATTAAGTAGACGTGATTGATTAAATGATTCCCATGGTGATTGACTTCTGTTTCAGTCTTTCTCCCCTCACAATGTTACGAAACTTGACTTAAAGTTCCAGCCACCTGATAGCATGATTGACTCTCTTGGCTACCAACTCCCATCCTAAGGCTATCTGGGAGCCCATCAAGAGTCACTTTGCTACAAGATTTCTCATCAACTAGGAAATTCCTAGGGATTTAGGAGCTTTCTGCCATTAGTCTTTGCCACTCAGAAAATTACAGAAGTCTTAAGAACTCTGTGTCAAAAACCAGAGGCAAAGACCAAATATTAGCACCAAAGATTCTCCTAATGCTTCTGTTTACAAATGTCTTAAGAATCTCTGTCTAGAGGCAAGGGCAGAGATCAAATATATGATTCTTCTTCTTCTTCTTCTTCTTCTTCTTCTTCTTCTTCTTCTTCTTCTTCTTCTTCTTCTTCTTCTTCTTCTTCTTCTCCTTCTCCTCCTCCTCCTCCTCCTCCTTCTCCTCCTCCTCCTCCTCTTCCTCCTCCTCCTCTTCCTGCTCCTCCTCCTTCCTCTTCAAGGTTTCTCTGTGTAACAATCTTATCTGCCTTAGAATTTACTTTGTAGACTAGACAGGCCTCAAATTCATGGAGATCTGCCTGCCTCTGCCACCCAAATGCTGGGATTAAAAGTGTGTACCACCACTGCCTGGCTATGTGCTTTTTATAACTCAAGACCTTAGTGAGTTACATGGTGAAATAATGAATATTTGGAATTTCATGTCATAGTCCTTCAACCAGTGCAAATGAAAATTTACAGTTTGAACTAAGTGATCCCAACTAATAACCAATGAACAAAGCCTTCCTCTCCTCCACCTTGATTTTGTTTATTTGTTTGTTTAATGGCACATTTACTGTAATTTAAAGCACTGGTTATCCAATAAGGCTACATTCTAGAGTTTTCTGAGTGGATTTAGAAAACACTGATGCCTGGACTCTTCCAGTGAGGATCTTATTTTATATGGGATAGTCTCACAACATTAGGATTTGGAAGCATAGACACAGGATTCCAATATGCCAGGTAGAAGAGGTCTGAAAGATGGTAATAAATAAATAATCAATAAATAAATACTTTTTATTGGTTACTCCCAATCTGAGCACTGTATGGATCACGGAGTTGCCTTTTTCTCTGTGAGTCGTAACCTATGCCACACCAATATTCGGATATTCCCAATGTCATAGTGTGAGGAAACTGGTCCAGTCTTTGTTTAGGGAAGTTGGGAGGGCCCTTAACAAACTCAAAGAATGATGCTGCTTTGTGTTCATAACAAAAGGCAAAATTAAAGCCACACATATCCTTTAAATATCAGTAAGTTATATATAAAAAGGGGGAAACAAGCCGGGCGGTGGTGGCGCACGCCTTTAATCCCAGCACTCGGGAGGCAGAGGCAGGCGGATCTCTGTGAGTTCGAGACCAGCCTGGTCTACAAGAGCTAGTTCCAGGACAAGCTCCTGAAACTACAGGGAAACCCTGTCTCAAAAAACCAAACAAAAAAGGGGGGGGGGAACATTGAAGTAAAACTGCAGGTTAGGAAGACAAAGAAAATTTAATTATCTGAGAACAAACAAATAAAAAGTGAGGTTTAAGAGATTACTAAAAAAAAGTCAAAGTTAGTATTTGCCTGAGGAAATTGGGTGAGAAAAGAGTCTATTTTATGATATTGGGAACATTACATATGTATGTGTACATAGATGTAGAGTAAAATAAAACAGTCAAAACAATAAACTGTTGATTATCCAGGCCATGTCAAAAAGCTTACAGAGCTCCAGTAGTTAAATCTCTCTAAAAGGTATTGCATTTGTAAAGAAACATTTGCTGTGACTCAGAGAGTCATTGGCATATTTACAGGCAACTCAATTTTAGAGTCATAGAAACCAATTTACTCCACAGAGTGCCTCCTACAAGACAGGAGTGCTATTACTCCTTGATTGATAGAAGGAGGGCTTGCTAGTGCTTCTTTCTCCAAATTTTTCTGACTGTTTCGTATTGGAATCTGTGGGAAGGTAAGGCTGAGCATCCAAGGTACCTGAAGGTTACAAGAAGAGAATGACAAAAATCTTGCGAGACAAATGCCATTGGCTTATAAATCAATCTCGCCATGGCCAAATAGTTTATCTCATCACCTGTCTAAAGATTCTGATAAGATTAAAATAACAATATTCCACATGATTATCTGTGTTGTGAATGTGTGTGTGTGCATCTCCATCATACATACATTCCATTTCTTCTGTAGGGCTGAGTTTCATGCAGTGTGGTCAAGTGCTTTATTACTAAACTATAATCTCATTGCTATCTTTATATGTTAAAACAGAGAAACACAGAGATAGACACATGTGTGTCATGCATGTATGGCTGCATTCACACACACACTCAGAGGGAGACAGAGGCAGAGACAGAGACAGATACACACACACACAGAGAAGGGGAGAGAGAGAGAGAGAGAGAGAGAGAGAGAGAGAGAGAGAGAGAGAGAGAGAGAGAGAGAGAGAGGAGGGCTTTGAAATATTCATATTTTTTATTTATTTTATTTTAATATTTTTAAATTTTCATTTTGCATTCCATTCTCAGTTCTTACCCCATTCCTCCTCCCACCCCTTGCCTCCCTCACCCCCATCCCTCACCCATCCACTCCTTCTAACAGGTAAGGACTCACGTGGAAAGTCAACGAAGTCTGGTACATTAAGTTGGGGCAGGACCCAGTCCCTCCCCTTTACCTTAAAGCTGAGCATGGCATCTCACCATAGGGAATGGACTCCATCCAAGAAGCTAGCTCATGGACTAGGGATAGATCCTGGTCCTACTGCGAGGTGCCTCACAGAGAGTCCAAGCTTCACCACTGTCTCCCACATATGGAGAGTGTAGTTCGGTCCCATGTAGGTTCCATGACTGCATATGTACTCACTCATAAGTGGATATTAGATGTAAAGCAAAGGATAACCAGACTACAATTTACAGTTTCAGAGACATTAGGTAACAAGGAAGACCTTAATTGGGACACATGGATTGCCCAGGGAAGACAAATGAGATGAGATCTGGTAGACTGTGGGTGAAAGGGGTCAGTAAAGGGGAGGGGATGAAAGAGAGATCTTGATAGAAATCTTCATATTCTTTTGCTTCATATAGCTAGTGTTCCTTATTTTATGTGAGCAGCTGACTATGTAATAGGGAATGAGCCTTATCGTAGCCTCTGCAGATAGGGAATGAGACAGCTTTAATAAATAACAGTTTCTGCCTGCTTTGATGATAAAAGTGAGCTTGATTAAAACCATCACAGAGGTAGAGAACTTTTACCAGCCTTTCCTAGACACTCTCCTCTCATCTCTCGCTCAAGCAACCTTGAGTAATTTCCTACAATTTCTAAAGGAAACTTACCCCATTGATGGTGACATTAGAAAGTAATTTCTTTGATCACTGGAGCATTATAGTAGCAGCTAAAAGGAGAAGGAGTGAGACAGGTAAAATAATAATATGGATGGCTTAAAAGGCCACACAGGATCGTACTATTAACTATTTATCTACAAAAATGAATAAAGAAAAAGAAAACAAAGATCCCTATAGTACAAGTAGTTCAGTGTATAAGTTTACACATTCAGTTCTACCAAACTTTGTGGGCTGATAGCTCTCCCTCCAATAGGTAAAGACCCCCTGCCAAAACCCCCAATACCAGACCTGAGAAGTCCTCTTTAGAGTTATCTAAGAGCCTCCCCAAATACACATCCTATTACTCCTGTCCTTATTTACCCCCAGAGGTAAAAGATAAGCTCCTATTATTGAAGATACCATGTACTTCAGAAATACAGTTCAAAGGCTCCCGAGCTGGAACTGACCTGAATGCCTGCTACTGGAAGACTAACTTTTATGGTACCAGAAGGTTCTGTACAGGCTTTCAAAGGATTGAGACAAGCAACTGCCATACTGAACTATGACACCTATGAACCCTATCAACAACCAACATTCCATGATAACCCTATGGGTGCAGAGGTAGTACACCTGTTTTGGAGGTAACCGGCTGCTCTCTATTTGGATGTAAGACCCACTTCACAAGACAAAAGCTATGCTTGGCACTAGAATGCCAACTAACTACTCGGTGCTAGTGAAGTCATGGTTATTAGAGGAGAATTTACAACCACCAGCCTACTAAAGCAGGATAATCTCCAGCAATATTCTATAAACACCTGTCCTTATGACCGCACGTAAGTGTAGTTTTCATCCCTCATCAAAAACATATATACAAGTAACATTCTGTGGACTCAACAAGTTATATTTGTGAATATAAGGTAAGTAGGTATATTCATGCAATAACAGTTGATGGAGAAAGAGGCCATGAAATTGAAGGAGGAGCCACGTGGGAGGACTTGGAGGGAGGGGTGGGAAGAGGGGGATACTTTTAACTAAAATACAGTCCCCAAATAGACAAAACCAGAAAGCAACAAAATAGCCAACTGTTAGAAAATATTTTTAAAAATCCTGCAATATTAATTTCAGTAGGGAATTGGTATGTATTTATTACAGAGAATGAATTAAATCCATCTTTGTCAGATAACAGAGAATTTTGTACAAGATATGTATACATATTAAATAAAATAATTAAAATATTTAAATACAAGTATCATGATGAAGAATAAGTATAATACTTTCATATTACAGATTGAAATTTATGATGAAAACTCACATAAATTATTTTCTCACTGTCTGTCTTTTAGCAATGAGAATTAGGGGGTGCTGTCAATTCACTTTCTACCTTAAACAAATACACATGCAACTATTTTTTGAAGAAAATTTAAGTAAAACATGAGATAAAAAATTCTATAAATATTAAAATGAAAAGTCAATCTACAGTGTTAAGTTTTATTGCCTGGATGCCAAAGATGCTTTATCTCTAAATATAATACTTTTACTGAAAAGTAATATTCACAAAGGCACAAAACTCCATTTATGTTTTTGATCGACCAAGATTGATATGAAGTGATTTCTTTCTTTAAATTTTGGTAATGTATGTTATTACCCACTGGCCATACAAACATCATTCTTGCACATGTTTGCCTACTGGCCCAAGAGTTTAAAAATTTACCCAGCCTGATTCATGCTAAATGTATATATATGCACATATGTGTGTGTGCTAATTGTGTGTGTGTGTGTGTGTGTGTGTGTGTGTGTGTGAAATAAGGTAGTTTTCAAAAGTTCTTTTATTGATGCTGAATTCACTTTGTATATTTGCCATGTCTCTGAGGCTAGTGCTCACATACTCTTTCATCAATGTTAATTGGTTTGCATCCCAATAACCTATTTGCCACCTTCCAATCTTGAAGTCAGGCTAAATTGCATAATTACTCTAGAGATGCATTTACCTTTAAGACGCTCTAATCAGCTAATAAACTGAAAAGTGTCTCTGATTTTTATACAGTGCCAAGTGAAAAGCTTATTAGATGACGGAAGTACAACCATAAGGTGGAAGGCAGACAGTGCTTCCAAACATTTGACCTCTTTTTCAGATAGGAAGCGGGAACAACATCTGTTTGCCATGGCACGATGCCGTTGGCAAGTGATCTTTCCAGGTTAATTATTGGGTGATGTGCAGTTCTTCAGTAATTTGACAGTTCTTCATTCTGAGTGCTTCAAGTGGGCAGATGTCCCCCGTGGAATCAAAAAGAGTATGGTGACAACTTCATTGCATACTGACAAGATCTCACACACCCTGTTTCTATGGACTTCATATATGAGCTCAAAAGGTAGTGGTTCACTGGAGTGTAATATTGGTTATCAATATTTGTGGAACATAGAAAGAAATGATATTAAAAGATGTCACTAATATCTCTGGTAATTAGGACATCAAACATTGCAGCTTAAACATTTACCCCAAAATATGAATATTGAGGTAACATGTGTAAGAGATATCCTGAGGATAAAAAACACAGATTAATTTTCAGCACATTTTTGAAAATATACGGCATCTCTACAGCAGTAAATCTTAACTATATTCCTACTGAGTAATATTATTACCATTAGCTGTTTGCCAGTAGCTGCTGCCACCATTCCCTTTCTCTACTGCTCACGGTACCCAAGCCTACTCAGTCTAGTGTAGTTGGCTGTGGTGTGTCTCACTTTCTTAAAGTTCAGGGCTTTTCAATTAAAAGAATGCTTATGGTATCAGAGTAATTTGAAACAGGTGTTTAAGCTTCGCGTCTATGCTGTGCAACAGCAGGTTTATACATTTTTCATTATATAGAGAGATAGACCACAGCACTTGAAATGACTATCTGTCATCAAATGCATGCTGTGTGTTGAATGTAAGAGAAAGAGTATTTTCAATGCAAAATTCTTTGAAAGTAACAAGATGTACTCCCAATACCATCTATATCTTTTCTTGTTATTGAGTTGAATTAAAACAAAAGAATTATTTTGTTTTCTTGCTTTCAAAGAATCATTATTGAGAGAACACTAGAATATTTCATGGCATTTTTGCTTAGTTTAGTTTATAAACTGTAGGTCTTAGATCTGAGAAAAGTCCACGGATTTTCCCCAGAAGTGTGATATGTAAGCCTATATATTTTCTTCTTGGTTTTACAACAGTAAGCAGTCTGGGTCTTAAATACTAGCAGTCTTTGGAAGAATCTGGGCTCTCAGGTTATAGCTGCCTATTTAGGTGCCCAAAGGGACCCCCAAAAAGTATTGTGAATTTGTGAATCCGGCAGGATAGGAGTGGTGGAGAGGGAATTGTTCATCAGAATGGAGCAGCTCACAGATCTATTGATGACAGTTATGCAGAAATGAAGGACAATCACCATCAACTCTATCAGTCTTTCAGAATAAACTGGAAATCTGAACATTTAAATGTCTCTTCCTAATACTCAAATATTTACATCACATTCAAACAAACAACTATAAATGTGGGTCAAACAACTATAAATGAAGTAAGAGGTATTCCAGTTGACTTCTTGCTCTAACCTCTGAGAACTGCCTTCAGAGCTAAAAAGACAGATTATGTGTTATAGCAAGAGTGTTCTCACCTGGTTTCCTCTCATCAGTGACTTACTAATGGTAGTGGTGCTGATGCTGCTATCTTTCTCTTGTTGCTTAGCTGCTAATCAGTGATCTGCTCTTCACATCTGCTCTTTCCTAGACTTTTCACATTGGAGCACAGTTTGGAAGAGAAATGAACCAGATAAAGAGAGAGGTGATCCTCAAACGACACATAAAGCCACTGATCAGGACTTTTGCAGACTGCTAAAGAACATATCATTTTAAGGGTGATTAGAAAAAAAAAGTTTCCACCACTCTATTAGTTTTCTTCTTGATGAGATCAAATATGTGACAGAAATAGCTTAAGGGAGGGACGGTTTGTATGATGAGGAGAATGAGGGGGCAGGAGGGTGAGTCTGTCTGGAGGCAGGAGCAGGCACCCTGCTTAAGTGGTCTTCTCACTTCCCCTTTTACTCAGTCCAGCCCTCCAGCCCACAAGACACTGCAACTTACATCCAAGATAGGTCTTCTCTTTTTATTTAAAATCTTCGCAAATTCCCCAAAAAACACATTTAGAGGTGCATCTCACAGATGATTTCAAACCAAGTGATGTTAATAATGAAGATAGCGAACACAGACGTCACATATTTTAAAGTTTTATAAGCACCTTCTATATGTTGGGCACTGTTCCATTTACTTACATGTGTGCCTAGAAGGTACCAAAGCAGTATTTTAGGAAAAAAATATAGAAGACAATTTAGAAAATAATTGTCCTATTGGAGCCATGGTTGAGAAATAGGTGGCAATTTAAGTGTATAGTACCTTATAAGGACTATGAGCAGAATAAAGTAGAAGCAGATAAAGAGGAAGCTTGAACAACCAGATTGGGGATTGTCATTGCTGGAATAAGAAAAGAATGAAGGAGAAGAAGATTAGGAGAGGAAGAATGAGAACGCACATGTTAGACATTCAGTGATGATGTGGGATGTCAGGAGGATGGGAAGGAAGAGCTAAGCTGCCCCTGAGAGTTAGTGGATGGTATTTAAAATTGTATGACTGAAGGCTGGGGTGACAGATCAGGGGGAGGCATCTGTCACACAAGTGTGAGAACCAGAGTCTGGATTCACAGCACTCACTTAAAATTGGGGTGGGCAAGGCTGACTGATTTTAGTTCAACACTTGAAATTAGCCAATTGGTAAGCTCTGGGCTCAGAGCGAAACCATGCCTAAGTGAGTAAAGTGGAGAATGATCAAGAAAGGTAGGCTTTCTGCATTGCCATCTGGCACACACACACACACACTCCCTCTCTCAGAAACACATACGCTGTTTTTCTCTCACATAAACTTTCTCTCACACACATGCATGTGCACACACACATTTTCTTTCACACACGTGTGTGCACACTCCCTCATTCTCACACATAAATGTGCACACACATGTGTACACACTCTGTCTTCCACATACACTCTATTTCTCTCTCACACACATTTTTTTCTTTTTCTCTCAGACGCACATTGTCTAACACACACTGATTCTATAAGCTCAGAAATTACGCTGTGCTGGTGACAGTTTCATCCAACACTGAACAGAGCACGGAGGAATGACTAAGGTGATTTGATGCTTTCTCCTGATGATCCAGTGTTAGAAAACAAGAGCATAGGTACTGGATGAACAGCAAGGGAATGCTCAGAAAGCAACACTCACTAGATAATGGTTTACCAAAGTCAAATAACAGCAAAAGCATGGCTGATGAGGGAACTGACTTAGTAGGATTGCTTGTATACTCTAAGTACTGGAGATAGAATATTCTGTAGATGGAACCTAAGCAATTGCAGGGGCCATCATAGCAAATATGTCACTCAGAATGATGTAGATAATACTACTTCTCTGCCAAATCAATATAAAAACAATCCTCAACCAATGGGACAACAACCAAGCCACGAGCACTACAAGCATGGCAATCTTTTCAAACTGGTTTGTGCATCTGTTGAGTTGTATGATGGAGACAAGGAAGCTTTTGTGTGCATTTGATCTTAGCACAGTGCCTGTCACTTAGCAGGACTAGCATCAGTATTTAGAAAGTGCACGTAGTTGAATCCAGCCAAGGAAGTGAACATAGAATGCATTTATGGACTTAACTCACTCTAGTACTAATATTTTATTTGTATTTCATAAGCCTTTTCATCTTTTTCTAAGATAATTTCCAAAGGGACAATGTGATTTGATTTTCAATGTTGTAAATAATTGTTTGAAAAGATGGCTATTCACTGAGGCAGTGTCAACTTTAAGATCCAGTCCTTGAAAGATCTTTGATGATAAAGGGCTATTCCATCCTCCTTGGTGTGTCCTGGATGGGGAGCATCCTTGTTCAGAAGTAGGGGAATTTAAAGAGGAAAAATCTCAGCAGCAAAGATCTTGAGGTTCATTTGACACAAAGGAGCGATATTCCTAATTGCCCCACCCACACAATTGCTGGAAAAGGCGTATTTCATAGCTGTTGACATATTCTGTATTTCTTCCTCGGGTCCAGGTCTTGTATGCTGTTTTCAGGCCTGAGGCTTTGTTGTGCATCTTGTGGAGTAATGACAAATTGTACTTTCCTGCTTGGAGTATACAGAAGAGCTCTACACTGGTTTCTTTCACTCAGCGGAGACAGCCTCATTTCATGTCAGGACAGAAAGCTCTATCCCTTCTGCTGAAGTCTATTTCTCTTCAGAAAATTTTATCTCATAGGTTGGGATGACTTTTCCTGATTGCTAAATGAATACTTTTCTCAGATAGATTAGGTAACATGTCTAGAATGACTTTTATATAAAATAATATCTTGATTGCATTAATATTTTATTCTACCAAATAGAAATTACAGAAATACTCTCTGAAGATTTTCAATTACATTTTAGTGTATTTTGTGTGTGTATGTGTGTGTTTGTGTGCGTGTGCATGCGTCTCTGTATGTATATGCTACATGTCCATAGCGGTCCGAGGACAACTTGTATGAATTCTCCGTCTACTGTGTAAATCACAGGAATTAAACTCAGGTCGTTAGCCTTGTTGGCAAGAGACTTTACCTATTGAGTGTGTCATCTCACAGGCCATGGCAATAGTTACTAAAAACAAAACTTACATAATCATGAAGCACTACTGAAGAAGAGTAGTTTTCCCTCCACATCTCTTTTTGCTCAATGCCACTATCTCTGGACCATTATCACATTTCTGAGGATCCATCTCAGTTACAACTTATGGCAACAAACAACAAATAGATAATAAATGATTTTAATCTAAAGTTATGATTTTCCTGAGTTATAAGCCAAAAAACAGCAAAGCTCAAGCAAATTACTTAAGTATAAGGAAAGTCATTGGTCATTGCAAGTTGAGATGTGCAAGTTAAATCAGACAACACAGAGAATGGTTAGATTTTGAAAGGAGTATAAAGTCTCCTGAAAAAATAAATGAACTTGTTGAATAGGTGAAAAAAAACTGACTCTTACTTGGGATCACACTATATTTTTGTGGGAAGGTAGTTTTCTATTACTAATCCTTTGCAAATCCGCCCTGCCCCATCAGTACAGTCTTAGCTCATATTAGGAATGTGGCACAGCTTTAACTACAGTGAAAATCTTCTTCAACCCAATGTAAAAACCCACAGTATCTAAATGGTGAATAATAATTAATTTTGGCTCATGATTTAAGTGGGTATGTTAATCATGGTGGAGAAGGCACAGTGGATGAAAAGCTTGTATCTGGGACACTGGAAGCATAAGGTGGCTGGAGTCATTGCATTGACATTGGCAGTGTGTGGTCTGGAACTAGGGTCAGGGAATTCCCATAAATCCTGCCTATATTGGCCCCATGTCTGCTAGCAAGATCCTGTTTTCAAAAGGTTCTGCAATCTCTTTAAGTAGTGCCAGTAGATGGTGACCAGGTCTTCAGAATCATGAAGCTGTGAAGGACATTTTATATTGAAACCACAGTGTTCTATTCTCATCCTCCATTGGCTCATGATAATCTCATACAGTAAAATACACTTAGTACAACTAAAAAAAAAATCTGATAGTTTTTAACTGCTTTAATACTGTCTAAAAGGTTTTCTGAGACTCAAGGTGAACTCTTAACAGCAAGGCCCAATAAAATAAAAAATAAAGTTGTATACTTCCAACATACTGTGCTTCAGAGTAAATATTTCCACTATAAAAGAAAAGAAAAAACACAGCAAGGGAAGACCAAATCCAGTGTCACGACAACCTAACCTTGCAGTTCTTTTTCTGGCCCCTTGAACTCATGATAGCATTCTCTACACTCCCAACAGTTTTGAGTATTATTGTCCCCGCTAAAGCCCTCTGGCTAAGTCACAATGGTTTCTTTCTTGGGCTGAGTCAACTTGGTCTTTGCAGATTTCTTCAGTAAGATGCCCAATATTCCTGGCATCCCAACATCCTTTTCTCTCCATTACAGTATGGGTTTTACCTTCACTTCCTCATATACAACCCCAAGCATGACACATACTGCCTGACCTCAGCAGGTTTCCAGAATGTTGGTGTAAGTTTCCGTGACTCTATAATTCTTATGTTCAGCCTGCCTTTCTTTAAAACCAACACTATGTGAGCCAAGAAACCAAGCTCTCTAAGATGTTCAAGATGTAGCCTATGACCAGTGGGACAGTTCAGGGGTAAAGGTACCTATCTACAAACTTGATGACCCGATTTGGACATGTGGAAGAAAAGAAACAACTTCCATGTGTGCACCAGCACCACGACACTTTCCTTTCAATAAATATGTGAATGAATGAATGAATGAATTGAACGTAGCCTGAAAAACTGGACTATGGCTGCAGTGGCCAAGTTTTTTGCAGTTAAATTGGGGAAATATTTTCTTAGGTAGCTATTTCCAAGCTGGCAATCACCATGAAGTCAATCTCTGGACTCTTGTCAGGCACTATCCTTTCAAATGAATGTTTTCCCAATGGGTTTCCAGTTTTACAACTGGAGCTTTTGATGGGTGGGTTCTTGCTCACAAGGTACCACTCTTACTGTGGTAGTGTCAAGGGTCCTGGCTTTCAGTTTTCTTCTCTATCAAGTATAGATGCTGCCTAGAGCACCTTGAAAGCGCTGGCTACAATTTTAGCCACATTCCTGTTCTTTCACTAGGAAAATGCGCATTTTCCTTTTCCCCCTTCATGCTTTGTTCCTTTCCTTGTAGAACAAATCACACCAGGGCCTGGGTGCTGGGTTGTCTTGAAATGTCCTCTACCAAACAAATTAGCCTATTACTTTAGAATTCAGACTCACTGAGATTTTCAGGCTATGGCAAATTATAGCCAGATGTTCTGCTAGACTGTAACGCGAGTGAATGACCTCTTGTCGGTTCCTGAAAAAGTCTTTGTTCCTCTTTGAAATCTCATGGACTAAAACCGTGTCTATTGAACACTTAATATTCATCTGGTCCAAACTAAATATTCTTCACATATAACACTGCCCACGTTTTTTAGCGTTCTTTTTTTCCTCTTTTTTATCAGAGAGAACATTAACCTCTGCTTACTGCATTCTAGGATCTTGATCAGGATCTCCAAACTCTTCCATTTTCTCCCCCAAAACCAAACCCAAAACCAGTGTTTGAGTTTCCCTTTAGTTGTTCTGACAAACACCAGGACCAAAAGACCCTCGAGGAGGAAAGGGCTTATTTTGTTTCCTCTTTGAGATCACACTCCATCATAGAGGTAAGTCAGTGCAGGAGTTTAGCCAAAATTGGAGGCAGAAAACATGGAGGAATGCTGCTTGCTGGCTCACTCACTTCCTCATGGTTAGCCAGCTTTTTAATACAGCAGAGGCCCACCAGCTTACGGATGGCATTGCCCATAGCAGGCTGGGTCCTCCTCACCAATGAACAATCCTGACAGCCAACTCCCGACAGACTTATCCACAGCCCAATCTGATCTGGGCAATTTCTCAATGGAGACTCACTTCTAACATGACTCTAGGCTATGTCAAGTTGAGGGTTGACAGCCAGCTTCATGGGACCCACACACCAGAGGGTTAGGTTTGCCCGAGCAACAGCTCTAGATTTTGCTATCATGTGGCCATATTAGCTACTTCTCTTTTTGTTAAGGGGTAAATAACTGAAAGGAGCAACTGAAGGAGAGAAGAATTTATTCTGGTTTAAGGTCTGAATAGGTGTACTATATCCTAATGGGCAAAGTATGTCAGTGGGAACGATTGTGAGTAGGTCACAGGAGCATGAGCAGCAGTCAGGAAATGGAGACAAAACCCTCTGGAACTTTTAGTTTTACGTTGTATTATAGAAGCCAGACCAGTTGCTGTTGATGTCATGCCCATCTGCAGCTGAGTCTCTCGCCACTCTTAGCTGATTTCACATACAAGCCCCAGGCTGAGAAGTTCCTGCCATAAAGGGCTACCAGCGGCATGCACGACATGATGGATACACACTCATTTCTCCACACAGCTCCTCTGTCCCCAAGGCCACGTGTTCTTTTCCTTCAAATGCAAAGCCTCTCCTCTCTCCGTGTAATCTGGGATGAAAAATATCCTGATGGGACAAGAGAATACTATGGACTGCTCATCAACCAGCTTGTACAAAACCTCCCTCCTTCCTCAGAAACCTATTGGAAGGGGCCCCTCAGTCCGAGACATGTGCCTGAATTAAGCTCAAAGCCTCCAAAATGCTGCTGTTGGTCTTTCTGTCTGTTTGATCAATAATTCTAATAAATTTCTTGCCCCCCCCAACCTCCCTCAGTGATCCCTTCGAACTTCAGACCTCAAACCTTCACTTTGCTCAATATCAAATCTGCTTATACATTCTATAGTTTTACTTTCTATGTTCTTTTTTAGTTCTAATTACACTAAGAGATCATCTCCACTTATGCATATGAACGCTATTTCACCATTTGGGCTATTTGTCTGTGTTTCTTATCCCTATCCCGTATATCTCTGGAGAAATGAATATATCCTCCCTTATGTATTTTCAATGTGAAGCTATTAATAAGGTTATTTTTCATATTAGGGCTGAAATTTAGTACGTATCTTTTATATTTGATTTGTCTGTTTTCTGTGACAAGGTCTCACTCTGTATCCCTGGATAGCCTGGAACTGGATACACAGACCAGGCTGGCCTTGAACTCATAGAGATTTACCTGCTTTCAGGGGCCATGAAAGGCAGGTGGCAACTAGTGTTCAGATGTCAACCCACCCGAGGCATGGTTATCTGATGGAGGATTAATCCTGTCCAGACAAGGTGTGCAATGTCATTGTCTCTGAAAGCTGCTACTCACTTTTGCTGTAGCGGCTTGGTGTCTCCCCAACACCTGTATGGTAGTGTGTAATCTCATGTGATATGTATATGTAATCTGATGATTGCATCTCAATCTTATGGGCACATATATCTGTGAGTAGTCAGGAGGATCACTTTTCATTCGGCTATATAGTTTTGATATATAGAATATATACTGGGACTTGCTTCATAACTGGATCTATTTGCTCCACAAGACTGTTGGACATTTAAAAGCCTGCCTTGTTCTTTTGCTTAGTGGATGGCTTTCCCCACCCCATGAAACCTCCAATGAGATAATTTAGTCACATAGCCAGAAATCTTGGTTCCTATGGCCATGTCTCTGTTCTGCTCCTGAGATACATTTGAAGCCAATTCCCTGCAACTAGCTTTCATTTGGCAGGACATGCAGTCGGGAAAGGAATCTTTCATATAGGTCACATTTGGGACGTTCAAAGATAAAGGGACGTCCAAGCTCAGAGAACTGCCTTTGTTTTGCGTGTGTCTAGAAACTGGAAACTTTACAGAACAGGAGAACAGCAGAGGAAGAACAAAGAGACTGATGCAGGTAAGTATGTAGTGGAGAGTTCATTTCGCTCTCAGATCCTTCTAAGTTGTGTCCTCGTTCTAAGTTTTCTATCTGAACCCTGAGGAGGCACTGAGGCTGGAATTCAGAGCCACCCCCCCCCCCAATAACCTGCCTCTGTTTCCTGAGTGCTTGAATGCTGGAATTAAAGGCCTGTTCTACTATGTCTGGAGAGCATATTTTATATTTCTAATACACTCAGTTTGGATGAGGTGCAGTTTAGGTATTCAATAGCCACATGTGGTACATGATCACAATATGAAGAGCAGGCTTCCAGAAAGATAATGCTGGAATCATATTGGTATGGCGCTCTCTCTCTCTCTCTCTCTCTCTCTCTCTCTCTCTCTCTCTCTCTCTCTCTCTCTCTCTCTCTCTCTCTCTCCAACCCCCTTAGCTCTTATTGTACTCTATAATCTATCTTGCCTTGTTATTTATTATCTGCCTTTCTCACTAGTTGTAAAATCCACGATATTTATGATGACTTGTCTGTATTGTTTATCACATCCTAGGAATAGTCTCAGAACTAAACTGGTGAACAAGAATAATGTGTTTTTGGCCAGACATCATAGTATATGACTGTAATCTCAGCACTCAAAAGGTAGATGCAGGAGGATTAGAAGTTCAAGGTTATCCTACGACACATAGCCAGTCCAAAGCCAAGCTGGGTTACATGAGACCTGTTTAAACTCCCACATCAGGGAAAAATAGTTAAAGGATAAAGAAATGCTCAATTTTTTCCTAATTTTTTTAGTGCGAAAAACAAAATGAAAACTAAAACCACCCAGACAACTCTAGGGTTCGGGGATTGGGCTAAGGTTAAATATCTCATTATTGATAAAAATAAAATTTTAAAATTAAAACACTAGTTTTGTGGAAATATATTAAATATTTTTGTGGTTAAAATATAGGATTTCTCATCTGTGCAGACCTAGGTCATAAAGTCTTTAATTATTAATAATGGAAGCCCACTTAGTCCAAAGTTTATGTAGTTCAGCTGTCTTTTATTTTGAATTCTGGAGAAGTGAACACAAGATGGAGAATAAATTAGAGTCAGAGATAATTGATTAAAAACTGAAGTCTCTGAGCTTTTTGCATATGATTTTTATATCAAATCACAGTGATGTGTGTGGTGTGTGTGTGTGTGTGTGTGTGTGTGTGAAGTAGAAATGAGAAAGTACACATGAAGTAAATATGACGCTAATACAGATCTCTGAATTCTATATTTATATATGTATATGCTCAGATATAGACTATGCTGTTGCTTGCCTGTTACTACATCTGCATTTAATACTAATTTTTTATTTATATTCATGTCAATTCATTTTCATACAATTCTACTGTAAAACATGAATGCCTTTTCAAATTCTATAAATAGGGATTTTCCATTTTAGTCCTAGCTAATAGCAGGAAGCATGCACTTGGCTCACTTAATATTATTATTACTTAGATATTTTTTAATAATAGTATTTGTAGAAATGTGTGTGTCAGGTACATTTTGCTAGAAGATTGATGAGTTCCACTAAATTTGCTGTATTAGCTCTAACACAAACCCAAGTTTCCCTGGAAGCTTTTCCCAACCTAAACTACATGGTTTTTTTTTCAACCATGATAAGAGAGTAAATAATTTGTAGCTCAAGTGTTGAGCTTCTTTTGACCTTTTATCTGACTTAAGTGATTGTTTTTTAATGGGAGTCCTTTGGGGGAATCAGTTGCCTTGATTCTCTAAATGGTTTTTATCTCAGTATAGGTGGAGTTGGACTCACCAGGCTTATTCAGGTCAGATGGCTTTGAAATGCATTAGTGACCTGAGGACTGGTTCAGCAATTTGCTGTTTTGGCCCAAACCTACTTTTCTACAGGTAAGCACTCTAGGCTTTACCTCATTCCTGCAGTATTCATTCTGAATACTTGATTTTTTTCCTAGTGATACCCTAAAATGGCAGAAGTGAAATTGGAAATGTAAACACCAAGATGCTGGAATTGGTTCAAAATCCACTCGTTTTATTACTCTCATTTCAAAATTCATTTTAGTAGGTGCAAAATTTTATCATATTTCTGAAGACAAACATCTTTCAGTTTTTAAAATTACATTACAAGTTTTGGTATAATTTTGATCATTTAAACCAACAAAATATTCCCAAATAAGAAATACTATGACTGGCATTGGGTAGATGGGGTATGTAAATATGAAACTGATACAAATATCTGGCACCATTAAGGTGAGGTGTTCATCTATTACTAAAAGAATATAGAAAACACAGATTTTATTCCCAAAAGGATTGGCCACAAAGGCAAGTAGGGCGGGTGATGACATAGGTTTGTTGAAAAATTGAGGGATTACTAGAATTTCGCCCCACAGAGACATACTGTCTAAGAGAGAGTATATAGTATATATATATATATATATATATATATATATATGCATTAGAAGAATAAATGGAAGAATTGTGGTAGAAATACTTCACTGTATTTCATTGATGAGAGTAGCCCTGTTGTCTGCACAGTTTAAAGGGTGGGTATCAGTGTGAACGGAGTCTGGAAAGAGGGGGTAGAAGGCTGGTAGTGAGGAGAGAGAATGCCTTTTCCTCAGATGTTATTCAGTAGGCTTGCTGAATAATGCCGGCTGTAGTCTGCGCTGAGCCACTTGGTTATTTATGGTGCTTGCTCCGTTTTCCAGACATGTCCTTATGATTCCATCTTGCTTCGTGGATCTCAGGTGTATAAGTAACTCTTAATAATGATTGGGGAAAAGATATAAAGGAAAGATAGAGGTCATATCAAGCTTAAAAAGGGAATTTACATCTAACCTTGTCAACAATTTGGTTATTTGGTTTATATATAGGAAGGATATTTGGGTTTGACCAAGAAGATAAATTTGACAGGAATAAATGTATAGTCCTGTATTTAAAAGTCACTTGCAAGGTTTAGGATAGATTTTATAGTAAACAGTGGAAAAAAGAGGAATTTATTTGACTGTAAACTAGATAAGGACTAATATGGCTACCCCAAAACTATAACAACATTATGTATAGTTGTTATACTTCTGAAAGGGAGGCAGTCATGTTAACTCAAATAGCATTATATTCTGGAAGCAACTGATAAAACAGCCCCAAACAGTTAGAACATTAGAGGACTGTTTAAGCACTGTGCTGACCTAAAATTCTAGTGATATTTGTAGCTGAGTTTTAGAAACTCGTCCACATTGATCTGTCTGGTTATTTATTCCTGCAGAGAAGAGTGGTGTGCAGATCCCAGCAAAACACTCCAGAGATGTGAGAGAAACCCATGCCGAGAGAACCCATGCCTGGTACCATAAGCCCAGTTCATATTCCATGCCTGGGCAAGCAAAAGGCCAAGGAGGGAACCTACTACTGCTAAGTAACTAATTGGCATAGCATTAAACTACCTTCTAAAGATTCTGTTTTCAAATATCTGCTTCAGCCTCTCTTTGCAGCGAATGGTGGCGAATGAAGAACCAGGTGGGGATCCAAGATGCTGAGAAGTCAGTGATGGTGGAGCGCTTAGCCACACATTCATGCTACCCCCCTTTAAAGGTTGAGGAAACACTGCAAGAGGCAGGGCAGAAAGCATGTGACTTCTGACTTGCTTTAGAATAAGGCAGTGCCTTAGCGTACATCCTCTTCCGGACGCCTGACAACTGACACGCTCATTAGCTTCCGTTGTGTTGTTGGTCATGATCACATAAAGGAGAGATAGAAATTCTGACGAGGCAGAAATGATTAGGAAACGCTGCCTGTAAAATATCTATTTTTAATCTTCCTCTATGGACTGTTGGAAGAATTCATGAGAACCTTTGGTACAGTGTGACACTTTAAAAAAAAATCACAAGGATTTGTGATTGCCTAGAGACCTTGCCTCTCAGTCTTCTGTGTCTCCCTCAGCTCTGGGTAGTTGGCGAGGGTTGCAGGTGAAGTGATGTGCTTAGTCATTCTTCAGAAATGATTCTGCCTTCACTAGTGTTGCTAGCAAACAGAAACAAAGAATATTTAGTGTTTCTAGGTGGTCCAGAGATTATCTCCAGGAGATCACCCAGTGTGGTTGTTATAAAGTAATAAATCTGACTTCAGACTCACTAGCCTGAGTGTCTACAGTTTTGGTTAAGAGATCTGTATATTCAATAATCTATCACTTGTCTACATCTCCAGGAGGCATTTGATGGCATCTATAGATATTTTCGGTTGTTAGGGAGGTGGTAGTAGATACATGTTACTTGTTTGCTGTGGGTAGAAGGTGGGAGGCAGTATATATCCCCAACTGCTAATTAAGCTGAATTTGAGAATCCTGTGACTCAGGATAGTTTGAAAACAACCTATCTTTCTAAGGGCAACTCTCTGTCTTTCCATTTGCTCAGTCAGTTTATTTCTTTTCAAAATTTATTTTAAATGTCTTTTAAAGATATAAAGACGTACACATTAAATAGGATGCTCGAATTGGGATTAGATTACTGTGGACTCAATTGTGGATATTTTTAAGTTTCTCCAATTTCAAAGTCAGTTTTCGCACTGAAAGGATAATAATCAAGGATGAGATTTCCAGCCAGGCGATGCTTGTTTCTTTGACCCATCGAAGAGCTTTATTAATTCATACTGGATGAGGGGTTAATCTGACACTGAGAAGAGTCAGACTGAGAACCTTTAAAACATATAATTCAGTTTATTATGTTTAAGAACACCAGCTCTCTTTTTGTTGGTGAATTCAGGAAGGAAAGGTAGATTATTCATCTTTAGAATTGCTTTCTGTATGCAAAAACAATCACTTCTAATTAGCCCGTGCATTGTTTTGAGTGCAAACTCTGCTGTTAAAATGGTGATTGAAGCAGTGCTATCAGTTGCTCCTCAGTAGAAGCAGTATTTTCTTTCTTGGCTCTATGATTGCTAACGAATCTATTTTATGTTAATATGGTATCAGTATAAAGCCTGCCCAGCACTTCTGAAAATACAATAAATCCTTAGAGTCCTTAAAGATGGAACACAACATCCTATTATTCACTTTGCTTTCACTAGCAGAGAGATTTGTATAATATGGCAGTCACCCTTGTAACATGTTTAAGCTGTGATTTAAATTTAGCTTCATAAGGCATCTGCAGCAGATGCTTGCTGCTTCTAATGATATCGGCGGTGACTTTCACGTCTGACAAGTCTGAATCTCTAATGGAAGTTTTTCAAAATAATAAGACAGAAAAGGAGCACTAGAATATTCTGGAAGATAGAAATTCAAATCATTTGGGGTAAATGCATCAGGTTAGAGATTGCCCTAGTTGCTGATTGCAGCCATTAGGTAGTCCCCTCATGAAGGAAAGCTAGCTATTGATTTGTGCATTTGAATTTCCTTTTAAAATAATTGACATTTTTTTTTTTTTTTTGTCTGTTGTGGATTCTTAAACTCAGCTTCTACTAAACTCGGCAAGGGGAATCCTCCTATTTCCAGCAGCTGCCTGGTATTTAGAGACATTTCCTTCTACTTGCTAAGCTAGACGTGAGTCATATATAATATTCATAAAACACCATACGTCAATGAGTTCCAGTGTGTCTGTATGTGCTGACAGTGTAATTCAATGTAATTAATGATTGATAGGTTTCCTTTAAATAGAGTATTCCAAAATTTAGTTTCTAGAATCTGTCTTCTAATTCCTGTATTCTTGTTTTTTCCTTATTGCACTACCCACAATGAAAAATCCACATAGAACACTGGCTTAAAAATAAATAGGAACTATATGAGCGAAATAAACATGTATTGACCACTATCATTTCATTAACATATTAGATAAGAAGTAGTCTATGGATAAATCGAGAAGTTTTTATGAAGCCGGATCTTAGATGAAAATATCAAATAAGTAAAATGTTTGTGATTATGGAAAACACCAATTATTTTATTTGAGGTATTTTTCTAAACAGTCCCAACTGAAACTTTGGAATTCGTCCAGCAGCAGTGTTAACTACTCAGAACCAGTACTGGAGCTTCAAATTAAAGGGCAGGGTCTCTAATAAGTTTTCCCTTGCTTACTTCAGACCCAGCTACAGGTTCCACACATCTTCGAGCAGCCACATTCTGTGTCAGCTGGCCATCCCTTAGGGTGTTTGGGTCAACTAAGTGTGGGTTTGTGTGATAATTCTTAGATCTAATTGTCTCAGAGATCACAGGAGAGTTCTCTAAGTATGAGTAAAGTTTCTATGGACAATAGCATGACAACAACAGCTGGAGGCTGTAGAAGGAGCGTCTAGCAGCTGCGGTGTTTTTATAACATGGTGTATTGACCAACAGGAAGGTTCCATTGTGCTTCAGTGTGTGGAGTTGTTGCTAGGGATGTGTTACAGGAGGGATTTTAAACTGTTAAGTTCTTCATGCCCTCCACCCCCCAGGTAGAGGGAATACAGTGTTCCAGGCCTCTAATCACATGCTTGCTTTGGTCTTGGTTTGACGCCTCCATGATGAAGGTACTTGAGGAGTCGCCTCACCCGACTCTTAAAACAGCATTTCTGTCTCTTAGGAATTTCAGGGCAGTTTGAAACTCCTTTTCATAGACACCACAGCAAAATTAGATAATTTCTTTACTGTGTTTCCATGCAAATACTAAAAAACAAACAATTGGATTCAATGGATTTTTATTGTATGCTTAAAATATGCTAGTTTTTATTTTAACCATAAACCGTTAAGTAAAAGATATCTATCTGTAAGAGCCTATTTATAATGGAAGGTTTGAAGTGGGTGGGGAGTGTTGATAACCAAGTAAGGTAATAACTACCAGAGGGAATTTTTAAAACATTGTGTGAGTTTTGTAGACATACCAAATAGGAGCACCAAGGGTAACGTTAGACTTTTGAAGAAAGTGATGGTCTACTTGAGAAATCTGTTGACTAAGGGAGTGAGTGTGTGAGCTATGGCAATATTTGCTCCAGGAATGGGAAATGGTTCTTGAGACAAAAGAACATTTAAATTTTGGTATAGCTGTAAAGAACTGAATGTTTTAAGTAGCTTTGTAAAATTGTTGACCGAGTTCATACAAAGGTTAGAGTAAGATCTTAGAATGAAATCAGTATGCTGTAAAATAACAAAAATAGAAGGAAAGCCTTATATTTCAAAGTCACATGGAGATCTTGTTTGGAGGTTCTAGCAGGGGAGCGCAGCTTCTTGTGTACCCTTGACCAAAGACCAGTCCTCTATTCAGGGAAGGTTGTCTTTGACCAAGTGCTCAGCTTTGGGAGAGACCCACACAAGGTGGTGAGGAAGAAAAGGGACACCTGCCTAGCCAGCCAGATCAGCCAAATCAACTCTGGCAATCAATGGGGTGACAGACGTCACTGAGGATCTTCTAATAATAGAGAAATAACAAAGAGGCTCTCGAATTCAGGTGTTATTCAGGCTTTAAGTCATTCATCTTACTTAAGCCATGGTAGTGGTACCAAAGAAAATAATTTTCTATATTGAACTACCAAGTTACAAAACCTTTGAAGGAAAAGTTGCCTATAAAGTGACTTATTGTTATCATTGCTAAAAATCTGTCACATTTGTTCAAGTTGAAGATGAGAAAATCAAGATTAGAGCAGACACTCTGACCAAGTATACATAAAACTTCATAAAAATCTCCTGAGACAGAAAGTTATTTCTTTGAGAAAAACAAACAAACAAAAAGATATTATGATAGATACTGATGTTATTCAGATATGCCTTAAAAACCTATGTTCCAAGTTGCGAAATAGAAAAGAAATATATTTTTAAAACAATAAAAAACAAAAAATGAAAGGGGAAACAAAAATGACAAATGCTTAGCCAAATTAACAAAAAGAGACAGAGAAGATCCAAATTAATTAGAGATAAAAAGAGAGATATTATTATAGATACTGATGTTATTCAGATATGCTTTAAAAACCCATTTTCCAAATTGGAAAATATAAAAGAAATATATAATATAGCATACCAAAAATCAAACCAAGATGAAAATGCAATCAACAGTGAACTCCATGCAGCAAAAAACAGTTTCCCGTATAACAAATCCCAAGACCAGATAAATTCACTGTAGAATTCTACCGGATTGTCAGAAAAGAGCATCAATACTATTTGGATTTATTCAGTAAGAGAGAAAGGAAAATAATGCTTTCAAATTCTTCTCATGAAGCCAGTTCTACTCTGAAACCTGGATAAAGATAAAAGGACCAAATAAAGATACAACAACATGGACAAAAATTACAAGAAAAGAAGGAAGAAGGAAAGAAGAGAAATAGAAATAAAAGAAGAAAAAAGAAAGAAGAATGAATTAAAGAAGGAAAATTGCAGACTGTTCTTGATGAATATAGATGGAAAATTTCTCAATAAAATTCTTGCAAACCTAATCCAATAGCACATCAAAAGAATATTTATCATGATTAACTTGGCTTCATTCCAGAGATACAGGTGTTCAATACACAAAATCAATCAAGGTAATAATCATATAAACAGACTCAAATCATAAGGATATTTTAATAGATGAAGAAAAGATCTTTGGAAAATATGACACTCCTAAAAATAGTTACAGAGAGACTAGAAATACAGGCATCATACTTCAGTGTAATAAATGCTACACATAACAAGTCTCTAGCTGATGTCAAAGAAAGAAATAAAATGATCTATTATCATGGATCAGAAGACTTAATGTTATCAAAAGTGGAATCCTATCAAAGAACATCTATGGATTCAATATAATTCTGCTCAATATTTTAGGGCCATTCCTCAAAAATAGAAAAAAATGTCTTAAAATTTATATGGTAACACCAGAAACTATAGATAGTCAAAACAGTCTAAAGCAAAAATAATATTGCCGGAGGCATCACCATATCACCATTTCTGACTTCAAGTCATACTACAGAGTACTGAAAACAGCATAGAACTTGAAAAAGAATAGACACATAGATCAACTGAGTGGAATAGGGGTTCCAGAAATAAGTCTACACAAGTACAGTTACTTTTTTTGCTATAAAACATACAGTGGATAAAAGATAACTACTTCAAAAAGTACTGCTGGGAAATATGGATATCAAAAATAAAACTAGATCCTTGTCTTTCATCTTGTGCAAAATTCAATTCCAAAGAGACTTTCTGAATAGGACTCTATAATACAAACAATGAGACCCACAATCAACAAATGGGATCACACTAAACTAAAAGCACCTAAAAGAAACTGTCAATCAAATGTGAGGCAGGGCACAGAATAGGACAAATCTTCATCAGCTATTTTTTTTTTTTGTCAGAAGATTGGTGTATAGAATAGCAACATAACTTAAAAATCTTAAAACCAAGAAAAATTTTAAAATGACCTACAGAACTTAACAGAGTGTTCAAAAGAATACAAATGCTTAGAAAACACTACAAAAAAGTCTTCAGTATCTGTAGCCATGAGAAAAATGACGATTAAAGCCCCTTTATGATTCCATCTCATTCTTGTTAAAATGGATATGATCAAGCATAAAAATGAAGACCAATAGTGGCTTGGTTGTGGGGAAACGAGAATCCTTACAGTTAGTAGTTAACTAGTATCATTGCTTTGAAAACCAGTCTGGAGGACTGAGAAATAGAACTCTCAAAGTAAGCTACTTTAATGTGGTCTAGCTACAGCCGTTTTGGGTGGGCATTCAAAGGACTCCTTCTCGTACTATGGAGACACTTGCTAGCCATGTTTATCTCAGCTCTGTTTACAATAACTAATAAATTGAAGCGGACCTGAATGTCCATCAACTGAAGAATTGATAATTAAGATGTAGTGTAAATATACAATGGAGTTTTATTCAGCTGCAAAGAAAAGTGAAATTATAAAATGGAAGGTCAAGGAATGAAACTGGAAAGATATACTGAGTGAGTGAGTTAATCGAATCTCAAAGGAAAACTGCAAAACTCATGCACTCTTTCTCAGATCCAACCTTCAACTCTTTATTTCCGCTTGTTTAACTTCAAGTAACTGGGGAAACCTGGAGACTAGGAAGATGACATTCGAAGGAATTCTTAGGGGAAGGAAAACAGTAGAAAATACATAAAAGGAAAGTAGACAGGGGGGATGCCCGAGGAGATAATTCTTGGTCTCATTGATAAGAGTTTGAAATAATTGATAAGAGTTTGAATTCAGAGGAGAAAGTAACAACAATTTATTGGCATTAAAGAGAGAAAACAGCAGGGCAGGTGAAGAGGAAAGCTAGGCAGCAGGCAGGAGAGGGACAGAGAAAGGAGAGGCTGAAACAGCCTCAGCTCTAACAGAACACAAAGGGAAAGGGGCCACCTTGCAGGGTTACATGAGTACACAGCAGAGAACAAAGAACTGGGTTGCTTAGGTCTTTGTTTCTTGTAGTTTTCATTGAAGAAGCATGCAATTGTCTTCCTTTCAGGGTCACATGTTCCTTGGACAGAGAGGTGCCTTTCAACCAAGGAGGAAATATGTAGATTTGATGTTATTTGGTTTAGCATTTCAGTCAGCTAAGACTTGCTCTGGGTGGTCTAGAACCCAGGCTGTGTCTGAGGTAAGAAATGCTGACAACTAACTTAGCTTATTGTATCTATTTCACTGTCTCATTTTTGTTAGCTTTGAGATAGTGTGATGCCCCTGTCATTTGCTTATCTTTAATCTTATAATTAGGTACAAACAGATTAAATAGTCCCTGAAATGTCATTGATTCTTTATTTCTTATCCAGCCATGACTAGTCAGTGCTTCAGATTGAGTCACAAATAACCTGGCAATTGTCCCCTACAGTCAACGAAATATGTATTTATGATTACATTAATTAATTAGTGAGGGTGGGGTTATGTGTATGTGCTTGTTCAAAAGTGTGTGTATTCAGGACAGAGGTCGACAAAGGGTTTTTCTTCTTCAGTTATTTTCTATTTTGAAACAGAGATGTCAATGAGTGTAGAGATCCCTGATTCAGCTAGCCTGGCTGGCAAGTAAGTCTCTGGGATCAACTTGTTCTTCCTCTCCCTCTTGCTTCCAGCATTGGAGTTACAGTTTCCCACAACCATCCCTGACTTTTAGTGAGTTTGGCGCAACCAAACCCAGGTTTTCATGTTTGTGTGGCAAGCACTTTATTGACAAAGCCACATCCTAACCCTCTTAAATTTTTAAAATTCCTTTTTTATTGGGTCTTATTGGCTCTTGATTATGGCCTTTGTGTTGGAGAAAGCCAGTATATGACTTGCTGAGACACATGCATTTGTCTCAAAAGGTGAACGGAAGTAGCTGGTTTGAAAAGGTTGCTTTATTTCCCCCTTTCCTGCCTAGCACCCCGTACGACAGGGACAGATGTGGGTATACAGCTGTTATTCTCCACACAAATTCACTGCTGTAGATGGTGGAGAAGAAGAGAACGTTATTAGAAATAACTGGAAAGTCTTAAAAATCATCCTTGGAAGATTTTTGCCTTTACGAGCTTTGAAAGTCATGGGAGTAATAAGCAAATAGGTAAGGTGGGAGGATGTAAGAGGTATTTATAGACTGATGGGTCAGTCTGTAAATGACAGCTTAAGATGCTATGGATATTACAGGAGGCTCAGACTGGCAATATAATTTGGGCTGGTTTTATAGAGCACCATGCTTTTTAAACATGGAATGGATTAGATATCGAAGAAAATTGAACTTGTGATAGCATTATAATTCTGTTTTGAAGAGATAAATATAATAAGATACATGAGAGCAAGGAGAGGCCAAAGACAGGAAGAAAGATAAGGAAGAAAGAAACTTTAATGTGCATTTTAAAAATGGCAGCTTTACAATGGAAGTTTTAAAGCCAGATGAATCAGGGTTTGGATAAATTTTCTCTCACTGTGACAAGAGGGCTGAGATGATCTACCCAAAAGTGGAATAATTTTACTGGTTATGGTTTCAGTCCATGATTGCTTGGCCCAGCAGCATGTCCTGGCAGAAGGCATGTAGCAAAGAAGGCTGGTCTCTTGATGGTGGCTAAAATCAAAGACAGAAGAAATCCCCAGGACTCCAGTGTCTCTCTGAAGGGCTTATTCCCAGTGATTTGCTTCCTTCTCACCGTGCTCACTTTCTCTGTGTCTTCTACTTCCCCACAGTGCTGCAGAATGGTAACCAAACTTCCAGCGCGTGGCGTTTGTGGAGTTTCTAAACCTTAGAAATCAGCATCCAGTTAGTACACTGAATAAAAACAGAGGCTCAGAGGAAAACAATAGTTAGATGTATCTTAGTGTGATGTTGAGACTAAGCTTGCATATGTGATACTTATAAAAAGATGTTTTGGAGAGATCTCTTGTTTCTACTCAGCTGTATGAGAATTTGAGAAATCACCATTCCAAGATACGGATGTGAAAAGATGGAGCAAACTAAAATAAATATAACAACTCAGTTTGGATCTCCAGAGCAGTGCAGACATAAGGAAAACTTCTCCACAGTGAAGAAACAGATGGGGAGAGAAAAATCAACATTTAGCAGAGCAGAAACTCATGAGCATGTCTCTGTGAAAGCTCGTATTGGGGAAGTAAAGCCTTTACTGTAAGGGAAAAGGAAACTAGTAGAAGGTCCTAGTGGACTATTTGAGACTTAAAACTCCAAGGCACAGCAACAGGGGGGGGGGGCTTCTAAACTTTTTTGACTTTACCTCAAGGTCCTCACAAGAGAAAAGTCCCCTAATGTTTCCGTCAAGAATGGAAGTTTTGCTATGAACCAGAACATTGTATTTTACATAAACCATTCTTCTATCAAGATAACCTATTTTCCCAGGGCTTAACCCAGTGAAGATCTTCGCATAGACCAAATTGCATGAGAATAGAGAGATACTCAGCTTTCAGCACTCACGGCAATCTGTGTGACTTAGGAGGGACAAGAAGAACACTACAACACACCCAAGTACAGCCTAAAGGACACATATACAATCTCCCCTAAAAACTCAATTACAGGAACCTACTGATGCTTCCTGCCATATCGTTAAGGGCTCATTTCACTGTAGTTTTTTTTATTAATTTATTGGGAAAACTGAATTAAATTACACAGCTTCTATAATGACATGTTCACTTTTCCAAAAAAATTTCCAAGGCATACTAAAAGAGCTACTTTCACACACCTGTCCTCTGGAAAAAAAATTGCTCAAGAGAAATGACCAGAACCAGTTAGATATGGAAAGAACTTCAGAATGATCAGATCAAGAATTAAAATTAAACATCATGCAAAGAGTTAAAATGGGAAAAATAAATGTCACACAAGGGATGGTTGATGTGCACTGAGAAGGGAAAGTTCTAAGAAACGTTCAAAAGATGGGCTAAGGACAAATCAAACTGTTATGCCAATAAAAAGTGCTTTTGATGAATTCTTTTGTAGACTGGCTACATTGGAAGATAATAAACCTGTGTAAAACTGAAATGCAAAGGAAGAAAAAAACCGAAATAAAGCACACCCAAGAACAGTGATACAAATACAAAAGGTGTATCAGGACCAAGATTCTGGGGCTGGAGAGATCAGAGGTCCCGGGGCGAAGCTATTAGTATGATTTTGCCAAGTAACAGTGTTAAAATGACTCATCATGATTCATCATACCCTAGGCCAGTGAGTCTCTCAACTCTTAGAGAAGCTTCTTTGTGTATTAGATGGCAGTTAACACAAAGGTCCATAATTGGTCAAGGTGCAGAGAATAAGAGACTGTGGACTGCTCAGCCTTACACAGGCTGATAATATCCCATTCCTCCTTGCCAGGCTCGGGAATCAGCATGGAACAGAGGGCAGAGAGACTGTAAGATGGCGGATGATTACATCAAAGCAGATTCTTCTGAACACTGTAGAGAAGCTACACGAGTGAACTCAGAGAATGTGACAGCACACACAGAACCCAAGCAAACTCAAATCATTTAAAACCTCAGCATGGAGAGAGGAGGTAGGCACAAAGCCTCACCCCCAGATGAGGAGCTACTGAAAACAGAGTTGTCGGGGAAGAAAGAGTCAGTTTCCTGTAAAGATGTCAACCACGTGCTCATTGGATGATTTAACACCTGAGAGTATATGGTCTGCACAAACTGGTCTTTGAGGGCTTTAAGTAAATAAAAGAAAAAAGTTGGGTGCCTAGAGAATTTGGAGCTGTAGATCCGGAAGGAAATGGTGAAGGTGAGTAAACATGATCAGACTGCACTTTATGAAATTCTCCAAAAATTAAAGAAAATCTTAAATCCACAAATAGGAAGAAAGGACTCTGGAGATGAATAAAACATACTGGCCTAAATAAAGTTTTAAATTTTATTTTTCTCATCCTTAACAGAAAACCATTTCTTAAAAATAATGATAGCAATAATGTGTTTCACTATTTATGGTCATGAGAATGTGCTCATATATACTTTCGTACAAGTGACAGCAATGATTTGAGGTACAGGTGGGAGGGATTAGGAGAATTATATTATAGTGAACATGTTCTTCCTGTGAAGCAATATAGTGTTATTTGAAAATAAATCTATTGTAAGTGTATATTATAATCTCCATGGCAATGACTAAATTGTTTAAGCATAATTCATGCTGAATGAAGAGAAAATTATATCATAAAATTCTCATATAAAACTACAAGATGTAAAAAAAATCATGGAAAACAAAAGTAGATAAAAGAAAAAGGCAACAAGTAGAAAATTATGTGAAGTATAGAAGCAGAGGGGCCAGTTGCTTCATCTATGCCAAAAGACAGAAAAAAATGGACTTGCCGGTAGTACTTAAAAGAGACTTATAGTCTAATTGCCAAGGCTCTGAGATCAGCTTTATTTTTTATCATGTCTTTTTCCTTCTTACAAGATGGAGAGAACCTCTCAATACTCAAGACTCTTTAGTGAGAGAGTACAGACTTAGTGGGGGAAAGGGAGACCTTATGATTTCTACAGCTTCCCAGTAAGAGGGAATATCCTCTTAATCTAAAGGAAACTGGAAAAGGTTCCACTAGCAGGGAATCATCGAAGGTTCTGCTCCCTCACCAAGGCACGCTTAGTCAGACAGGGCCAGATGTGAAGTTGAACTGTGTCATGAGATGGGTGTCCCTTATGTAAACTGAATAAACCACATGAAGTCACCTACCATTCACCTACAACTAATGATAACTCTGGATCCCTGACTCTCATTTATAGCAAGCAGCACAGGAACTTAGTTCCTGAATAGAATAGAAAGGCATGACTATGTCTTATAGCAGTTTAGGCAGACAAGCAACTAGAAGTGGACAAGGAAGAAATGAAGTGAAATATAAAATTGAAATTATGAATTGGTAGGGGTTTATTTTAGTAGCTGAAACTGATTAGTATGTTATAGAACATCTGTAGGATAAAAAGGACGAAAAGAGGGAGATATAAGATGTTGATGGTATTGAGGCTTCAAGGAGCATATTAGTTTTTAATTGCTGAACTAAAAAGAGAGCTTGAAACAAGGTAATATATTATTATCAGAGATTTTGTAGCTAGGCGTCAGGGAACTATTGAGTTGGATCCTCTTCCCAGGGTTTACACAAAGCTGAAACTATCAGATATTCAAGCAGAGTTCAGTCTTTGTAGAAGGTAGGCCAGCAGTGGCTGAAGTGTTCCCCAGGCAGTTCATAGCGTCACTGTGAGCTTTTTCAAGACTATGAGGAAAGAAGGGAAGAATAGAAACAGTAAGATCAGGACAACCCAGGACACAGTTCTTAAAACAACCAAAGCCAGTTTATGCAGTCTTATTAGAATCAGCCAGCATCCCTTTCCTTTGCAGTCCATTGTGAGTTAATCGTGGAAGTGAACAGATGTCATTCAAAGGTCCCAGGTACACTCAAGACTCAGGCGGTATTCAAGGTTACATCTTACCGGACCATATTAAAATTCTGCCTACATTAGGAAATAGTTTCTGTGGATATAAAGTCAGTATGTACTTTGCTTAGTTTGAAATTCAATTTTATTGCTAACGCTACAGATAAAACATACACAAATCTATAGGTTACCCCCATTGTAGCTTATAGAGCAATTATGGGACAAATTAAGATACTTCATGTTTATAAACTATTGAATTGTATATCAATCAATAAACATACTACAAGTATGTAATAATTAATAGATTATGGGTCAAAATGAAACAGCTAGTTACTCACATTGATGTTGTCTTTAATAGTAAGGGTGATTTTGAAAAATTTATCGGGTCAAAGTTCTTGCAAAATCTAAAGATGATGAGTTTCTTGTGAGTTATTTTGGAGCCCCTGTCTTATTTAATATGCACAGGGCACCAAGCTATGCTGACTTGGAGCCTTTAAACTTTAGCTTTATGCCTGAGACACAACAGGGAGCTCTTATTATTTATCATTTCTACAACATTATTTGGCACTGTTTTGTTACTCTAAGTATCAATTATTTTTAATGGCTACATTTTCATATGCATAAAATGAACAGCAAAACAAAATCAACTCTGGACATGAAAATGATGATGTTTAAGGAACCTCTACTTTCCTGAAATAAGGTCCAGATTTATCACTGTGCTTTGTCCCTGTCTCCGGAAAGGCAAGGGTTACATTAGTTATAACTGGTTTCTGCCAGGCTTTACTTTAATTAACAGAATGTGTCTGTGACTAACAATTTCTAAGGGCATCATACAAATATTGCTCTGCGTTTTATGCTTGCTTCTTGCTTTTCGTGAAAGCATCCTGGAATAGAATCATGCAATCTTCCCTGATAATTCACTTAATAGGAGGAATGGTTGCAGGCAGTGCTTTTAGAAGATGATATACCTGGAAAGTGTCGAGGCAAAGAAGCCACATACATAACCAGCTTCCCACTTCTTAGAGCTTAATGTTTTTAATAATAGATTGAGTTGTTAGCTAGCTGCTTGACAAGTTTATTGTCCTTATCCAGTTGCCAAGTAAGAAACATTCCCAAACTGACAGCAGGGATTAAAAACAACTACAAGTGATCCAAGCCATCAAGACCTCATAAAACTTGAGATGAGGTGTTCGCTCTGCTGTGCCCCATTGGCCAGGCTTTCTCCTTGGAGCAATGGTCCCCTGCTGCTGCAAGTAGAGATGGCAGACATTTCAAGGTGAAAGCATCATTTTTTAACCGAAATACTCAAGCTTTTCCCCAAAGTAATTTTTTTTTTACATCTCGATATTTGAAGCTGATTCATCAACCAAACTGGATTAAAGAACAAAGGGAAGGTGTGTTTCCCTGACCACCTCTGAGGTGCTCTTAAAAAGAAATTGTGCTATCATTTATTCAATCCATAATTTTCTTTTATAGTATGAATCTGTAAAAGAATGTATCACATAAGATTTATTTGTAAGGTAGCTGCCCAACAATTTGTCTGTCGTTGCTGAGGACTGGATTCATTTGAGAAGCTCTCTGCAGTTTACCAGGATCCTATGCAGAGTTATAAACCCAAGTCACCTCGAGTGAAAGGAAGAACATAGCATGTAAAAGAGGGAGGGATAAAGAGAGTAAAGGATGAGTGATCATTCTTGAACACCCCAGTGCACAGTTCACCTGAATGCATGCTCTGTTTCTCTTTCAAAGACATGCAACCAGTCTTTTGCAAACATCCAAAGTCTCTTTCAACGTTCAAAGCTTCTCTTCAAAACATCCAAAGCATGTCTAAAACTCCAGGTCTCCCTAAAACTCCAGTTTGCTAACATTGCAAAGCTTCTCTAAAATATCCAAAGCCTCTTAACTTCTAGATCCTCTACATACTTACACACTTACGCAGCCCAAGAGGAAGGAATCAGGACGCAGTCACAAACAAAGGAAAGCAAAAACCAAAGCGAATAGTCTAAATAGCTCAGTGTTGGGCATGTGGGATTCGCTCATGGTCTTCTGAGCTCCAGGGAGTCTTGGGAGAGCTACATTTCCCTAATTCTGCCATCCATAGCACATACGACAGTTCTTTCAGACTCGGGCCAACTCCACTTCCTAGCTGCTGCAGTTCTTGGTACTTGTATCTCCCAAATGCTAGGGTTTTCATTACACTCTAATGCACTTTCACTAATAGATTCTCCTTGGCTACGTTCAGAGACTCCAGTCCTGCCACATAGTACGAAGGCTCAGCAGCTTCCCATAACCCTCCTTCATGCTTTCAAGAAAAGTAGCACCTAGTTTACTCTTACACTACCAACATCTGTTGCCAGTGCAAGGTACAGCCGGACCATATCCAAGGACCACAGACTATGAGTGCTGACCCAGAAGGAACAGGTCCCAGTAGATTCTGCCTCAGTGAGGTTGGTATCTTTGCAATCACAGCTGGGTCCCCAGTTCCGGTTGACTATCATCTATTGTCTCAGAGAATCAGAGGTTTTACTTTAGTGTTAGGTGCTAGTCTTGTTAATTACAACTGATTCTTCAACCTCAGTTGCTCAGACACCACAAATTCTTAACACAAACTTTATTAACCACATAAATACCCCTGGTAGAGTCTTCTTAGCTTCCTTCTGAAACTTCCAAAGCCAGGTCTCCGTTGTCTGCACTTGCATGGCAATATCTTCTAAGTTTCAGCTGTGAGCACTCATGGATTTTCAAGTCCGAAGTTCAAATACTCCTACAATTCTCTCAAAAACACATGATCAGGTCTATGCCAGCAATGTCTCATGACGGGTACCAATCTCTGTCTTAGCAAGGGTTTCAATTGCTGTGACTTATCATACCATGCTCAAAAGCAATGTTCAAAGGCAAGTGTTTAATCTGCTCACACCTCCACAGTATATCATGGAAGAAAGTTAGAGAAAGATCTAGAAGCAGGAGCTGATGCAGAAGTCATGGAAGGGTGCTGCTTACTAGCTTGATCTCCACGGCTTGCTCAGCCTGCTCTCTTGTAGCACCCTGGACCACCAACCCAGGGATGGTACCACGCACAGTGAGCAGGGCCCTCCCACATCAACTGTCAATCAAGAAAATGCAATACAGCCTTTCCCATAGGCCAATCTAGTGGAGATATTTTCTCAGCTGAGGTTCCCTTTTCCAAAATGATGCTAACTTATGTCAAGTTGACTCAAACTAGCTAGCACATGTTGTATATGTAAATATGAAAACTTGGAATGAGCAACAGGCAAAATAAATTATAAAGGACAATCCATTGAACTAAATGAAAATTATACTTTATAAAGTAACACATGGCAGCACCTTTGGCAGCTACCTATGTCAAATCATTGTCTTTGGGGAACAGGATAATCTACATGCCATGGCTTGCTAGCTTCAGAAGCACACTCTGAAATTTCTGTAGCTGATTTTGTTTTCTGGTTTTCTATGACAAAAGATATCTCTATTTTCCTCATGGTAGATGTCAAGACAAAACATTTAAAGCAAGTTGTATCAACTCTCTTAAAAACAGAAATGTGGCATGTATGCCTTCTGTGTATATATTTCATCCCAAAGATTTTACCAAGGCATAAAGAGTGAATAAAAGTGAAATAAATAAATATTTGTAGGTTCCCAACAAATTATAAAGGTCAAACCCATTGTAAGTGCAATGCTTTTATACCCAGGAAGTATTGATCACATACACACATATTTCAGCATTTACCTGAGTGGTTTTCCTATTTCCTATGCTCTTGACGGACTTTGTATGTATGAGTGTGTGTGTGTGTGTGTGTGTGTGTGCATCTCAGTCATTGTCACCCGCAACATCAATGCATAGCTAACTGGGTTTTCATTGTTTGTCATTTACATATAACCATACACTAGGAATACTGTCCATTGAACCTATGTCTCACATTTTCCACTACACCAAATCCTGCCAGAGACTGGAAGAACAAAGTAAAGATCCATCAACATCAGAAATCTGATTATTGTCAAATTTACAATATTTTAAAATATTAATATTTAAATTAATATTTTAAAATTTAATATATTAAATTAAATATTTATTAATATTAATAAATTAATAATTTATAATTAATTAATAATTAATAAATAATTAAATAACAAATTAATTATTTTAAATTAATATTTTAAAATAATTTCATTTCTGATATTCTGGAATAAAATCATACTGAATGTCACAACAACCAGGGCAAAGCATTGAAACACAGGGCACCGGCCTTTGTTGACACTGGCAAGAACTAGTTTATCTTACTTACTTAAGAGCTAAAGAGAGGTCCAATCTGTGTTTTATGCCTCATGACTTCCTTTTGTATCTTCAAATTTCTTTTCAAAAAATGTCTTATTACACACCTTTTCTCAAGCTAAACTATTTTCTTTATATTTATAGGAAATAATTATATCTGATTCTTTGATGAACAGAAAATAACTTATCTATTTCTATGTAACCTCACTGCAAACAACTTTCTGTCATTTTGTCCTTCTTAGATATACAGCTGTGGTTATGACAATTGGAACAACCCATTGGGGGTGCTAGGATCTGAACCTTGGTCTTCTTCCAGAGCAACACACACCTTTGACTGCTGAGTTATCTCTCCATCACCTTAACTTTCTTTTAGTGGAAACCGTTTTCGTTGGTTTCCCATACCAACTTCACGGGCCAGGTGTTCGTTCACCATGAACTTTCTTGTTATGTTTATGCATTATGTTTGAGTTGCAAAGCATATTCTTCTTTGAGAACCTTGGGCGGTGGTGGCGCATGCCTTTAATCCCAGCACTCGGGAGGCAGAGGCAGGCGGATCTCTGAGTTCGAGGCCAGCCTGGTCTACAAGAGCTAGTTCCAGGACAGGCTCTAGAAACTACAGGGAAACCCTGTCTCGAAAAACCAAAAAAAAAAAAAAAAAAAAGAACCTTGGGATTGGAGACTGTCTGTGTGATGCAGTCTCTGGGTTTCCTTTCTGGACTTTCTCTTTTCCTCTTTCAATGTCTCAGTCCCCCCTCCATTCTCTTTTTCCATCTTCCTGTCTTAGATCCATCCTTTCCCCTTCCCCTTTTCCTCTAAAGCAACATCTTGTCTGTAAGCCGCAGAGATGTTCTTCTCCCTTCCTGGCACAGTGGCATATCTAAAACTATTTCATTTTTTATTATTTATCTTTTCTGGGTTTACATAATAAGAGAGAATGCTCAAAATATACTAACTTGACCCAGATACAGGCCACTTTTACCTTTGCAGTAAACTAGTTGAATTAATAAATGTGACGAGAAGATAAGGCTTAGAAGTTAGCAAAGTGTTATCCTGTGGAAAATCCTTCGACAATAAGTTGCATTGAAATCTCCTGGAGTGTAGGTATATCAGAAAATTTAGAGCTTTACATTTTCGTTTCCAAGATGCATATGAAGCAATTGGAGCTATAAGTGATACCATCTTCAGAGTAGAGAGGGAACAAGCTGAACATTTTCTATTTTCTCCTTGGCTGAGTACCAGCTGCAAGATTTTGCCTTTTTAAAACTGTCTAAAGGAAAAAGACTGTTTTATAGGATTTCGGGGACTAAGTGTTTTTTTATTCCAATGAAGGGAAAATATTTATTATATATGTCATGATATGGTGGGTGGAGGAATTAGTGATAAACAAATTTATTTGAAAAATGGAGACATGAGAATGTCAACTAGAGTTTGATATTTTCAATGAATATTTCTAGAAAGAGCTACTCTAACTGTTCATATGATTTGAACTATTATGGTTATTAAGATATTAATGTTATTGCAATACTAATGGGCCAAAATATCTTTATGAGGGAGTGTGTGACATCAATGTTTGGACTAATAAACTTGTAGTCCCTTTTAAAACAATTCTGCAAAGAAGTGGGAAGAAACTTTTCTGTTTAAAATGTTTTATAATTGTTATTCACCACTAATTCCACTTAAGAACACTGTTCTTGGCCTGGTGAGAAAGCCAAGCCTGTAAAACGCCTATAGTGTGAGCAGGATGACTACTTCATATCCCCAGAACTCAAGTATGAAAAGGCTTAATGTGGCTACATGTGTCTGTGTCTCAAGTTCAGGCTGTGATGTGTGGAGAAGTCACAGGCAGGCAAATGAGCTGGCTGGTAAGCTGCCATATTCAATGGGTGTGTCCCAGGCTCAGTGACCATTCTGTGTCAGATAAGGAAAAAAAAGTAACTGAGGAAGATGTCTGATGTCCACCTGTGACCTCCACACACATGCTCAGACTCTCGCATGCATACATGTACATGCATGGCACATAAAACCACACAGGCTTATACACACAAAAATAGCAATTTCACACATTTACCTAGATAAGTACCTCGACTTCTCTATGTAACTGTAGCACACCATGTACAGTTAGACTTGAAGCGTAACTGACCTGTGGGAATTACGAAGTGTACAGAGTCATAGAAGATTCCAGAGAACAATGGGATTTCTCACCAGCAATTTTTGTTTCAGGAGTCAGTGTTAGCGTATGCCACGTTTGTGATGCCAGACTTTCTGCCCTCTTGAATCATGTCTTTTGAGCTTATTTTGACATTGCCAGTGGAAGCTCATGGAAGCGGAAATTTAGCCTCCATTACAGAATTGCAGAGTTGTCCCTTAGCAAAGGTTGTTTAGCAGTAATTTGATCTCGCACCTTCCCAGCTGATCATATGAATCATAACATGTTTCTTCAGTGTTATCCCCAAATTTGTACTGTTATACTAATAACTTCCCTAGGACAACTAAGTATTTGAGTATGAAAGAGTTTTGTAAAGACTCTTGCACTGGTCGTTTTGAGAGACTGCTAAACAGGACTAGCGACTCCCCTCCTTTGTTTTATTTTTAGTCCTTCAAAGATATTTTTACTCCTTTTGGCTCCATCATAACATCTCCTCACATATTAATTCCCAATTTGTTAATCAGAGATATGATTATACTCATGACCTGACATATTTACTCTCTGTAAACCAATCTTCCTGTAAACCAATTAAACATTTGTTAATTAATTATAATTAACATCTGACAGGAAAGCAGAGTACCATGAAAGGGTTATAATTTTGGTATTCCTAATGACTTGGGCTGCTGTGAGGGAGTCATCTCTGTCTCTTAACAGGGTAAAAGCAGACTTGGGACCCAAAGCCTGATTTTATGCTTCCTGGCATCCTCTTCTTGAAAGATGGATTCTGAAGCAATGTTATCTGTTTGTCTGGACTGCCCCCTGGGTTTCTTTCAGCTCTTTATTACAATAGTTTCTATACTGTAGTTTGCTCTTCAGAGGAGTGATTTTCATACTAAATTCAGTTCATAACAGGTTAGTACTGCTGGAGTTAGCATTTCTTATTTCTTGACTTTACAGGTCACAGACTTAGATGAAGAGAAGGAGAATTTTCTTTTATAAGAAATTGTGCGACATTACCATTTTCATCAAATTCAGTATGTCCTTAAGTGTTATTTCTGAGAGGATTGTGAAACAGTCAGAGTCCAATTAGATGAGAACAGGGTTATAATAACCCAGCTTGATCAATGCAATAACACACTCCATACTCACAATTGAAATCTTATTGGCTTGAATTTATTCCATAAAGTTCAGATATTATGATGATTATTTTGACATTTTTTTCTTAATGAAATTAAAATTAAAGTTTGTCCAAAGTTCCAACATATCAAAGTTGGCAGGGCAAATCACATTGTTAACTCTATGGGCTTAGATGAAGTATTACAGAGTGGCAGCTAATACATTAACTATTACTTTATTTTGTTTCCGGTTGAATCATAGCCTTCTTAATAGTGTGAGTTATCAGAAAGTTCCGACCTGGCTCTGGACACACAACAAAGAGTGGGTGGGGCTGCTGCTGTTAATCTTGTGCATCTAGCACATGGAAAGCCTTCCCCTCCTGTTACTGTCTGAGGCTTTGTCCTCACAGCAGAGTAATCAAAGCTGGGCCCTTTGGAACGTGACAGGGCCATGATGTCTCTAGCCTCATTAGTGACTGAGTCTATTGCTGACGTCAGGACGGAATGAACTTTTAGTAGTGAGAGCTCGTTAGAGGAAATGGGTCACTAGGAATCTGATTTCAAGTGTATACCCTGTCCTTGTCCCTCTACCTCTCTCTTTTCTGTTTCCTGCTCACAGCGAGGTGAGTAGCTTTATTCTCCCAGATTCTCCCTGACATGATGTTTCCACCATAAATACCAAAACAGCAAAGCCCTGCAACATCTGAAACAATGCGCCCAAAAGGATCTTTCCTCATTTTGAGTTGATTGTCTCTGGTATAATGTTATAGCATCCAAAACCCTGACTGACAGACTTCCATAATTCCAATATCTGTCTAGGCTGTTTCGTTTCTTTGTAGATATGTAAGCCCTAGTCTTTTTCTTGAGATGTCCAGTTTGATTCTTTATCAGCATTTTCTTATGATCACCATCTGACAATATCAAATATTAAGGCAAAAGTTAGTTCTTTATGTTAGAAAAGAGAATTATATCCATCTTGTTGGTTTTCAAATTTTCCCTTTCTTTCATAAATGGAAAAAATATATATATACACACACACACATGAGTGTCTTTAAAATAATGTGATTTATTTTCAGTAAATGTTACACACACACACACACACACACACACACACACACATTATCCTGTATACCTGAGGTCACATAAAAATTAATTGATCAATAAAAAGATTTATAATGGAAAATGTTTGAGAAGGCCTGAGTTAGGTAACTGTTTCTACTGGTATTTTATATAAGAAACTTGAAGCAGAAAGTGATTGTTTTACTTAGCCAGGCCCCATGCTGGTAAATGGCAGAGCTGGGATTTGAGCCCTAGCAATATGAGTCTTATGCTAATGTCATTACTCTTGTTTTCCATATGGGATTTTCTGGTGAATCCCAGTTGAATTTTAGAAGACCTAAGTAACCTTCTATTTACCAAGTAAATCACTTTTTAAAAGGGAACAAACCCAATAGCTTCTGCCTTTTCAAGGAGTGAAACCTACTATGTGCTCTCTAAGACCTGTCACTCACTCTGATTCTCCTAATGCTGTCTTGTATATGATTTTATTTCTGATTTGCAACTAAGAAACTAAAATAAAGACACATTGTATTTCAAATACCCCTAGATTGTCAACTAAAGGTGACTCTTTTCTAATTATATGAAGAGATCGTCTTGCCCTCTCAGACTCGGTGTCACCTAACCCAGTAGCATTTTCTCATTTCCCTTCTATCATCCTGATTTTCACTTCTCTCTCTATATGAAATCTAGTACGTTGACCTCTAATCCTCAAATCAAAACAACTCCATCTTACACCTAGAAGAACGGCCAAGATAAAAAACACTGATGACAGCTTATGCTGGAGAGGTTGTGGGGAAAAGGGAACACTCCTGCATTGCTGGTGGGAGTGCACACTGGTACAACCCCCTTAGATATCAGTATGGCAATTTCTCAGAAAATTAGAAAACAACCTTACTCAAGATCCAGCAATACCACTCTTGGGTATACACTCAAAGGATACTCAATTGTACCACAAGGCCATGTGCTCAACTACATTCATAGTTGCATTGTTTGTCATAGCCAGAACCTGTAAACAACATAAATGCCCCTTGACCAAAGAATGGATAAGGAAAATGTGGTAGATTTACACAACGGAGTACTACACAGCAGAAAAAAAATGATATCTTGAAATTTGCAGGCAAATGGATGGAGCTAGAAAGCATCATATTGAGTGAGGTAACTCAGACCCCGAAAGACAAATATCATACGTACTCACTCATAAGTGGCTTTTAGACATAAAACAAAGAAAACCAGCCCACAAATCACAGTCCCAGAGAACCTAGATAACAATGAGGACACTAAGAGAGACACACATGGATCTAATCTACATGGGAAGTAGAAAAAGACAAGATCTCCTGAGTAAATTGGGAGCATGGGAACCCATGGGAGAGGGTAGAAGGGGAGGGAGAGGAAGGGAAGGGAGCAGAGAAAAATGTGTAGCTCGATAAAATAAAGATAACTATGAAGATTAAGAGGAATGATATTCATAGAATAAAGTAAAATGAATAAAAAACATTAAAACAAAACTTTTTGAAAATAATTGAAAGGTTTGAATACCAAAATTTTCTTCCTTCCTTCTCTTCTTTCTCCTTCCTTCTGTTCATCCATTTTTCTTCTCTCCACTTTTCCTCTCTCCTCCCCTTTTTTCTTCTCTCTCTCCTTTCATCAGTTTTGTGGCTGGTACTGCTATCAAATTCGGTGTCTTATACATGGTAGACAACCATTGCACCACTGACCATAAGCTTAGTTCTGAATAATGTGGTCTTAATTTTATTTAAAAAATTATATTTAGCTTTGAAAGGTTAGATATTAAACCAGAAAGAAAAACTGTATTTTTCTACAAAAATTTTTTAGTACATTTTATGAAAAATAAATGCATTTCAGGGGCTTGACATGTATCTCAACTAGTACATTGCCTTGGGTTTGGTTTGATCTTTGGCATGACACTTTATAAAGTGGAAGTGGGGGTATAACCCCAACACTCAGAAAGCAGCGACAGGAGGATCTGAACTTTAAGATCTTCCTTAGTAAGTTTCTGACCAATCTGGAATTCATTCTTAGCAGTAGGGAACTAATCTAAGTTTTCTACAATGACATTAACAAAGGTACTTTTTGAAGTCAAAATTTTCTGTGTTTTGTTTTCATACAGATTTTAGGAAAATATAAAGTTACAGATTGCCCTAAATGTGAACCTGCCTTTGAAGACTCTTAGTTTCTCTCCAGGATAAATGTTTTCATGAGTGTGTGCCCGGTTCGCTGCTTAATCATGTCCATTTTGAATAGGCAGAAAATGGAATAATGGAAGACAAGCCACATGTCATGTGGTGGTTTCACTGACTGTTATTTTTCACCTCTGCATCCTGGTTCATAATTATCTTTGCTTCCTTCGTTCTTTATCCAGTGCTGGAGCGGGATTTCCTTGGGGTTATCACCAGCCCTCTCTTCATTTTATTTCCTTTCCTTCCTGGGTACTCTTCATTTATTTGTGTGATTTTAGTTTTTGTTCACAGCATCTATGCAGTTGCTCGTGCTGCATACTTCAGATCTATCCATCCACTTTCCCGGTACCCACACATCTGCAAAACCAACATGTAGAGCTGACTCTGGTGTCTAACTACTCTTCTCTGTGTATCTACCAGCCCAGCTCCAGCTGGGGAGAAGGTCACTTTTCTCTAAAGTTGTTCCTCATGGGTCCTGGAACGATGACTCCTCAGCTAAAGGCGCATACTGCTCTTGGTGTGCTCAGTGCACACAACCGGTAGCTTGACACTGCCTGTAACTCTAACCTCTACCTCTAAGTCATCATTCGTATAGCAGCCAGAATTTGGTTTTAGATACAAGCCTCATGTCATATGCCCTTATCTTTTGACTAGGACTCTACAGCAGCTTTCTGCTGCTCTTTTAACAAAGCCTCTAATCCCCACCACAGCTTGCAAGACTCTATATAGCAAGATCCCTACCACAGCTTCAAGAAAAATGTCATCATTTTATCTATTTTATTTAGGTATGTTGTTTTTTCCTCACTTTTAGTTCTTATAATCATGCAGTCTTTTTTTTTTTTAAATTTGGGTATACTATAAAATACCACAAACCAATGCTATTTAGGGTTATTTAAGAAATTAATGTTCATTCTTGAATACATTCTTTATAAAAAACAAATTGTATGGATTTAAATTATATATCTACTTAGGTTATTTACAGAAATGACATTGGGTTATGACTATATTTAATAAAATCTGACCTTTGCGTTTTTTTCTCCTAATGAGTACATTTATAATTTCTGCTAGCGCATACAGTTTACCCAGTTTTTATTTGCAGCTGCTTTGCATTATGAGAATCAAGCATCTATATCTTATTCTAATGCTTTCGATTAGTGATCACTGGTGAGTTTTCCTTCCCAGAACTGCTCGTCAGCACACTCTTTCTTTAAACTACACTTTGGCATGACTTCTATCTTTATTTCCTCCTCCTTTTTCCCTTTGATAGGCTGCCAGGTCTTTGGATGAATGCTGCCTCTCAATTGACTCTCCCAGCTCACGCTACTGCAGCTACCTGCAGGCTGAACTTGGAGCAGAGGGCACAGAGAAGAAAGTTTGGAGTCTGAAATTGGAAATAATTTCCTCCCCCAAAGCTAAATTTACTTCCTCAGATCAGTTGATTTCCTCCCCCTTGTCTGCTCGGCAGGGCCTTTATATGAAAGATGTGCCTGACAGGAGACGGATGGACTTGGGCAGTTGGGGAAGTTCTCGGAAGTGGATCATAGTGAATTAACACCCAGAGGATGAGGGATGGCCTCGCTTGGTCCTGTCATATCACAGGGCTGTGTCTCCATGAAAAATTAATCAAGTTGAATGAAGTAGGTGCATAATGTAGTTAAATGACTAAGGAGCCCAGTTTCCTCATTTGTAATATACAAAATAGAGTAAAAGTGCTCAACACTGTGTTTATTAAACTGCCTCACTCTCTTCCTTCTTCCCAACATGATCCCCTAGAAATGTCTTTTCATAACCTCTTCTTTGCCTGAGTCTCAGAGTATGGTGTGTCTTGCTTTAATATAGACTTCTTTGCCTTTAGCAGCTCAATAACTGTTGACTGGGATTTTTCTTACCTAATTATACAAAATTTTTTCTTTCTCTAGGCTTGTCTTGACATCGTGATATATCTACTGTATAGTTTAGTGGTTAATATGGTAAACAATTATTGCACATTGTGCATAAACATTTCCTGAAGTCCTTGTTAGATGCTTCCTCCAGAGTCGCAGACTTTCGCAGCTGTGGCACTACTACAGGTCTTCTGGAATGTTGGGCTCTGGCTTCTACATACTCCACCGCCAGCCGTGGTCTGTCTCTGTCCCCATATTTTGTCTCCCTTTCCCCTCTGATTTGCTGTAGAATTAATATTTTTTTGTTCTCAAAATTCGTGTATTGAAATCCCAAGTCCCAATAGGATGGTGTTAGGTAGTTTTAGAGAGAAACATTAGGCCACTAGGACCAAACACATCTGAATGCAATCACTACCATTGTTAAAACACACATGTGGCTCCGTTCTTTCTGTCTTTGTTCTGCCATATGGGGATACAATGTAAGGGGTCATCTCTGAATCTGGAATTGGCCTTTTACTAGAACCTGACATGCTGGTACTCTGACCTCAACCTTCCAGACTCAAAGCCTCTGAGAAACGAGTTCTAATATTTATCTGCCTTTTAAAAACTTTTTTTTAATTTTTTAAAGCAATCTTTTTATTTTACATACCAATCCCAGTCCCCCCTCTCTCCCCTCTTTCTGCTTCCCCCACCCCACTCCCCATCCACCCCTCAGAGAGGGTGAGGACTCCCATAGGGAGTCAACAAAGTCTATCACTTGCAGCAGGACCCAGGGCCCTCCTTCCTGTATCTAGGCTGAGCACGGTATCTTTCCATAGGCAATGGGTTCCAAAACGCCAGTTTACGCACTAGGGATAAATACTGGTTTCACAGCCATTGGCTCCACAAACTGCCCAAGCCACATAACTGTCACCCACATTCAGAGGGCCTAGTTTGGACCAATGCAAGTTCCCCAGTCATCAGCCCAGAGTCAGTGAGTTCCCAGTAGCTCGGGTCATTTGTTTCTGTGGGTGTCACCATCATGATCTTGTCCCCTTTGCTCATATTATCACTGCTCTCTCTCTATGACTGGACTCCAGGAGCTTGGCCCAGTGCTTAGCTGTGGATCTCTGCATCTGCTTCTGTCAGTTACCGAATGAAGGTTCTATGAGGACAGTTAAGGTAGTCATCAATCTGATTACAGAGGAAAAGCAGTTCAAGCACTCCCTCCACTATTGCTTAGATTCTTAACTGGGGTCCCAACTAACTTTGACTTTTATGTTGTAATTCTATTATGTTGGGAAATTTGCCCTGAAAACACTTACTTTATACACCATTATTTTGTTGTTGTTACTACTTTCTCCAAGAACTTCTAGGGCACAGGAAGTAGAAACTCCTCATCCCTAATCAAGCTTATTGCCTGATTTTACTATTCCATTCCCTTCATTGGCATAGTTTTCCCTTTCCAGGAGATATGCATTAAGGTAAACTTTCAGAAAGACACATCAGTAGTAAGTCCCATGCAGGTAACATCTATCTGCTTTCAAAAGTCTTACTCCCTTGTTTCTTGTGGGGATTTTGCTCCCTTCCACCAGCTGGCTCAGTGGGGGAGGGCTGAGAGAACCTGAGTCACAATGAGTTTTCTTGGGAAGCAGACTCTGGAGACCAGCATCAAGGTGTTTAATGTGTGTGTTCATTGGCATATATGCATACATTACCTAATCAGCTCAGGTCATATCAAGTTGCTGTCCAATCATTTCAAATGACACACAACTCCTGTTATGTGAGTCTGTACAGGGGGGACAGTATGTTCAGGCAGTGTGTGTGCAGACAAAGGACAGGAAGCAGTCAATGCCCTGGGCTGTGGCTCCAAATTATAGGGTCTCCAGTTAACTGGGACTCCTTTATGAGTTGTTTGGTGTGCCAGAGACTCAGGACTGCTCAAACAGTCACACAAGGTGTTGGTGCTACTCATGTTCCCTGACTTAGTTACGCCATTTGAATAGAGACTAACTTCCCAGTTGCTAGCAGCTCTAGATTGTGATACTACTGTCCTTTCAGGAGCCCAATCACTTCCTCTCTTTATCCAGCTTTAGCCAACTTTCAAATGCTCCATAAATTCTGACCCTTACCTGTCCTTTTCTGAGCTATCCAGCAAATTTTGTCAGGCCAATAATTTCTACAAGTAGTGGTGATATTTGAGAACACAGCACATGACATAGGTTATATACATTTATTTAAAAATAAAGCAAACCCAACTAGCTGTGGTAGCATATGCACATAAGTCAACACTTCGTAGGGTGCCACAGGAGAATTGCTCAGCAAGGTTGACATCATTGTGAGACCCTGCCCCCTAACAAAATGATAAAACAATCAAAAACCAAATTTACACATTATTTACTAAAGCACAAACTCGTATATTTTAGAAAATAAAAAATGCTAATGCATTTGGAGACTGAAAATTGGAAATTGGAGCATGGATAGCGTAAATGGACATCACAATTTTACTGAAAGAGAGTTTTAAATGTCAGCACTTCAATGCTAATGTAGTATTGAGTGTTAAGTGACAGAACAGCTCATATTTCACTTTGTGATTGGAATGGACTTTGATACTCATTATATGAAAGCCTTTGTAAGTTACAGGCAGAGGTTAACAGTAATCATAATTTTTTCTCCTCTGGTTTTTAAAAATTTCTTCTCAGACATTTTATTCTGTTAAATCAAACATCAGACAAAAATGCAATGCATTTCTAACCTCTAAAGTAGGTGAAAAGCTTAGTTCATAAAAAATTAATGAAGAATACAATGTGGCTATGATAATGATACTTCCTCTTGGGTTATTCTGCCAAAGGATATGGTGCATTATGATAACTAGTTCTTGATTTCTTTTTTCCTTGGATTTACCTTTACTTTGTTTTGCATTTCTAAGTTTGATGAAATGTCTATCTGAATACATAGATATGCATGAGTTCTATGGTTGAACTCATGTTGTCATAGTTGAAGATGGGCTCTATTGCAGTGCTACTACTGTAGCATCTGTCTTTGGAAACGTTTTACCTGAAAGGGAATTAGTATAGGTTGAAATATCAAACCTGTGTGTATATCAGGGGAAAGACACCATGGTTTTGATCTACTGCCATAATGAGAGGTATGCATTCCCTCAGGATTTTGCTTTATTCTATGCATGAGAGATGAGTATGGGTATGCACAAGAATGTGTAGAGGGCACAGGACAACTTTCAAATGTCATTTCTTTTCTTCCCAAAGAAAGCGGCTGGGCTACATGGTGAGCAGCATGATGTCATTACAAACAGAAATATAAAGATCCAGAGATGTTTAGAGATAACCGCGTCTGTCATGAAACCACAGTGAGACCTCTGGACTCATACTTGAGAGAGCCTCTCTGGTCCATAGTGGTCCATCTGTGTTGCTCCGCATCTCTGCAGGGAACCGGTAGCGCTGTCCATGGTGCTGAGGGAAGAATTGCGCTCCTGGAATGTGTTTTATAATCCTTATAATAAATTCTTAGAACCTCAATAAATCTTAGAATCTGAAAGTGATCCAAGAAACCCTTAACTAGAAATTGGTATCAGAAGTACGTTTGGTATAAGAATGTCTGTCTAACTTTGTACTGGCAATTTTGGATTGGACTTCCAGAGACTTAGAAGTAACTACAGTCCCCACTTCCAATACTTGCTATAACCATCTTGTTTCTAAATGGTAGTTTAGCATGGTTTTGTTGTGGAAGTGATATCTCATCATTGGGGAATTTAAGGCGAGAAGATTAAGAGTTTCAGGCCAGCCACAGTGATGTAGTTATATCCTGTCTTTGAAAAACTACAACTAAATACACATATCAAACAGTAGTTCATCATCTCAAGATTTTCCCAAATCAAAATACTATAAGTATAGAATGACTTATTTAACAGTAAAAACCAAACTTTACATGTTACCACTATGTGCACATTAACAAAGCTAACACAAATTAGAAGTTTGGTGATTAATTTTAAATTAACTGAAAGTATCTAAAACTATCTAACTATTTGCTCATAAAACTTCTAGAGTCATTCTGATAGGACTCTAACCACTGGAAGATGGTGGATAAAGAACATTATTTCATGTCATTGTTCACTATTGTTTTCAGCATATGAAAATGAGAAATGTCATTATTTTCAATTTTTATTTCAATATATATTTAATATATTTGACATTAAATATATTAAACATACATTAAATATATAAGATACAATATGCAATATATTTAACATATATATATATTTAACATATATATGATATATGCATATATCTTGAATGTATAGAATATATATTTTCTATTCATTACTCTTGGTTAGTCATCAAAGTGACTTTTAAAGGGAAATTGTTATATTTGAGCTTGGTGTCTATCTCCATGGTTTTTCAATAATTTTTAAGTCCTTAAATTTTTTTGCCATTAATTATTTCAGAGATTGTTCCTTTTGTCCCTAAAGCCTCCCATGTCCCACATATTGTGCATCCCACATCCGCACCACATCCCTGTAATTTCTATTATAGTGTGTGTCCCGAAAATTCAAGACAAGCTTTTGGTCACTGAGAAAGAACAGGAAAGAATAACAAATCTGAGTCATCAATTGAGAGTATTCTGGTGGAGAGAGTATTGTTGGTGCAACGATTTGGTGGTTGGCAGAAAATCTTCAGAAAGTCCGAGTCTGTTTCCCTCAGAAGTCCTGGGGGATGCCAGTGTGGCACTCATCAGTAGTTAGGATTTTAGAATGATTGAGTTGTTAACAACATTTAAAAGTTCAGGGTTTGGAATACTAAGAGGAGACGAAGTTTATCATCAGCATTTCATCTCCTCCTCCAGACATACTTAGATGACGAAAGGACATGTTTGAGTAAGAAAACTAGGGTGAACTTGTTTACATATATGCAATGCAAAGTAGTTCGAAGGAGCACAAGTTAAAGATGTTTTGCAGAGAAAAATATTAGTGATTTATATTAGCAGTGCAGAAAATTGCTTGTGATGATTTATATGGAATAAATACCAGGCATTATTGCCTAATCATATTAAATGAAAGATATGCTTGCTTATAAAGATAACTGAACAAAATTATAGTTTATATTAGGTTATTATGAAGTTTTACTTAGATTAGCATTAATCAGTGGAGAAAAGCACTGCATTTTATTTCATCAAGCTGTCAATTAGGACTTTGAAAATTATATTGATTGTTTCACTTTTAGATAATACAAATGAATAACAAGGAAATGTTCTAAATCATATCTGGGAGTTCTGACATTTGGTTACTTATTTGATATTTAGTTTCAGTTGACTTTATAATGAGAGCTGAATTTACTGAGTAAATTAAGCATAATCATAGGAACATTGAAGAGGATTATCTAAGCAAATAGGAAATTGCTCTTTTTCAGTAGAAGAATGAGAAAAATCAAGAGTTATGAATCGAAGAAAGACATTCTTTCCTTTTCATGCCTATGTGGCCTTAGGTCAGTCTGACAATTTTTTTATTATAAATGGTCAATACTCCTAATCACAGTTATCAGCATACTTTATCACAAAATTACTATAATTTAGATAATTTGAGTTACTTATTCGGATATCATAAGGAAAAAAGAAGGTAAAAAGACAATGGCACACGAGTCGCACAACCTGACAGGACAAAGTAATGGATTAAGAGTGCTTACTGAGCCTCTCTCCCTCTCTCTCCTCTCTCTTTCTCTATATGTGTGTGTGTAAGCATATACATGCAAAAACACACACACATATATTTAAAATTTAAAAGCTTAATTTAAATCTTCATGAGTGGGAACTTATAATGTCTGAGTTTTCACAGCTCACTAGCTATCCTGAGATGTGATTCTGGCACTACTGATGGAGGAGAGTCATCTGTCTATGTGTTACTTTCATTGTTTAATAAAGAAACTGCCTTGGCCCTTTAATAGGACAGAAAACTAGGTAGGCAGAGTAGACAGAACAGAATTCTGGGAGACAGAAGGCAGATGCTTCAGGCAGTTGCCATAGTCAGATGCCTCTCCTCTCTGAGTTGGATGCAGGTTAAGATCTTTCCCGGTAAGCCCACCTTGTGGTGCTACACAGATTACTAAATATGGGTTAAAGCAAGATGTGAGAATTAGCCAATAATAGGCTGAAACTAATGGGTCAGGCAGTGTTTAAATGAATACAATTTGTGTGTTGTTATTTCGGGTGTAAAACTAGCTATGCGGGAGCTGGGCGGGAATGCAGCCTGCTCATACCACTACACACTACCATCCTCAACACCTTTCAGGCCTGATTCTCCTGCTTCTAACCCCAATCAACTGGTTATTCAGTGAGTTTGCTGCCACTATTAGAATTTCCTAGATTTGTAGGACTAAAAAAATGTAATATACCTAAAGGTGGAATTTATTATAATAAAACTCAGGAGTGTCTTTTTCATTTAGAAAAAATGCACAGGGCAAATGCTTAGGGGACCCTAAATATGAAGCATAATTGTGAACATTAAAGTTTTAGACACATCATTCCAAGAATCTCAGACAGATACCAGGCAAATGTTGTATTATGTGATACTCTATGAAATTGTTTTTTGATAAATAAAAATATGCTTTTCTGAAACAAAGCTACTTTCTTGACTGATGAGCATGTGCTGTATACATCTTATATTTTCCACGTAAACCCTTTTCTATGGGCAATAAATATAATAATACACAACAATAAGTAATAATAATAAACAGCAATAATAATGTGCAGCAAGAATCCAAAACAGAAAAATTGGTTTCAAGTAGGGCAATTTAAATTCCCATTATTAACCCTGTTTTTTAAAAACTGTATTTTTTCTTTTGTTTATCCTATGATATTTTGGTTTGGGCTGAGGATTATAGAGTCTTGGATTGTATCTAGTCTGCTCAGCTTTCTGGGAAGCTGCATGAAGGTAAAACTTGTGGGATAGTCAAGATAGAGGTTGTTGAGATGTCAATCATATGAATATGGTCTTCTCTTGTTAAGGGTATTGGTTGAGTATTAACATTTACTTGGAGCAAGGAAATATCTATGAAGGGCTTCCTTTATTTAAATTTCTGGCCTATAAAAGAAAACACTTTTCATGAACTGGAGGTAAAACATGATTACTAAATATCTTAGTGTTACCTTCTATTTAGATCATTAACTCTAAGCATCTAAACTTGATACGAAGGTTTCACCCTGATTGGTTTCTGAATATAGTATGTGATAGCTTCTTATCTGTTTGCCCATGCAAACATGCAAATATGAACAATGAGTTTTTCATTTTATATTTTCTGTAAGAAATGTGTTGAGGACTTCAGGGAATAGAAGAGACAAAATATATTCCTAGGTGCTAGGTTGGGATGCAGAAAGAAGCAAAACTGGAAAACAAGAGAAAAAGAACAGAGGGTCAGAAAAAAAAATGACAAACAAGCTGTATGTGATAGTGGTGGCTTTGGGATTCAAGACTAAAAGCACTGGAGTTTGGGTGTATTATGTTTCTGATTTTCCAATTTGTCTTATTAAATGTCTCAGTGGCAGAACCTTTGCCTTGACCAATGGTTCTGAGAGCAGTATGAAAGGAAAAAGAGCGATCGAGGTGATATAACGCTGTTTTCTCTTATGTGGCCTTCCCTGTGCTGAGCTTCATGGAGATGCTTGTGTTTTATCTTTCCTTCCTAAGGCGTTAGAACAATATTAATCCTGCGTTTGACTTTTAAAAATGCACAGCAGATCTCCAGCTAAAATGTAATTTTTCTTAAGCAGTGGAATATTCAAAGAAGCTGTGAAAGTATTTTGACTTTAAAAATATTGGTTTTTTTTATTTTTAAGGAAGGAGTATCTTTCAGAATTCTTATATTTAAAAGACTTTCTTTTCTTTCTCTTTTGCCTATTGCTTGAATCGCAGTCTTGAGGGAAAGTATAACTTCCTTGTGGAATACCAACTGAAATCCTGAACTGATGCGAAGTGATAATTTGGCTTATTTAAGATTATTTAATTTATTGACATGTTTCTTTTATATCTGCAAAAGAGAATGTTTTTATTTTGTCATATCCTATACAATAAAATTAATAATGATTTCCTTGTAATGGACCTTAAGATCTCATTGATTCACTAACATACTCTCTTATGGGTAAAAGAACAGTGGTCATTATCTTAACTAGAGATTAATAAATGTACTGTCTTAAAGTTATTATTGCTATGCTGAAACACCATGACCAAAAGCAACTTGTGCAGGAAAGGGCTTATTTTGATTATTCTTCCTTATTACAATTTATCACAAAAGGACAGTCAGGGCAGAAATTAAAACAGGGCAGGAACCTGGAGGCAGAAAGTGATACAAGAGCAATGAGGAATGCTGGTTACTGTCTTATTCTTTATAACTGGCTCTGTCTGCTGCTTTCTTATGGAATTCAGGACCACTGACCTAGGTGGGGCATCAACCACAATGGACTGAGCTCCTCGACATCCGTCACTAATTAGGAAAATGCTTTGCAGGTTTTCCTACAGCCTGGTCTTGTGGAGGCATTTTCTCACTTGAGGCTCCTCTCAGGTGACTGGAGCCTGTGTAAAGTTGAGATAAAAACTTCCCAGTGAGATATATATATCACTCACATCAAATACACCACCCTAAAATTCCTTTATTGAAATGAACAATGGCATATACATTTTAAGTGAAATATCATGTCTTCAAATTCTATTGAAATGGCCCGGTCAAATTAGACTGTGTTCTGTTTTGTTTTCTGCCTTTATTGAACTCTTATCAGTGGTTCAGTGTTATTTCTTGTGAGAGACACAAAAGAATAAAAAGAAAACAATATTCGGACATCTTTCCAAAATGACTATGTTGTGACCCTCTTGAGATTTCTTTTAACTGCATATGGGTACACATGTCACTTCCTGCCTTCCAGACATAACCTTTCTTCTATTAAAAGACATTTTATATTGGTTTCCATCCAGATTCCATTATTTTGTATTGATCCTTATTTGGGGGTTATCTCTTTGGTATTGCCACTTTCTCAGCATTTCCTCACTTTCGAAACCCATCCCAAGTCCCGTCTTCACCTTCAGACCAGCAATTTCAACTTTCAATTCCTAGGCTCTACTTCTCTGCTAACCGTAAAGCTCCAGACTAAACTGCCTTCTTTGCACCTTGTCGTTCACTTCAGATTCAGTGTGTCAGCAGCAGGGTCAGCAGCCGCCTTTCTGGTGAAGAGATCCTGGCTCAGTAAACAGTCACACCATCTATTCCTGGCTCCGCTGCACTCTTGGCCCATGTTTAATTTACATCAAACCATGAATATTTATCTCATATATTTCTATTTTCTCCTTTTTCACAACTTAACATGCACTATCTTGAACAATTTATTGTTAAGTAAATATTGTATGTGTGGACTCTGCCTGCTAAGTACACTCCTGCACATTTTTCTGGCTTTCCATTTATTCTTTATTAGTCTATGTGGCCATTTTTATCCTCAACTACTGTAAACATTACTATTTCTTTCAATTGCTTTTTCCCCCCAAGAGTAAAATTTATTTGTAGAAGGTCTTTGTGATTTGCTTGCTGCACACCTCTTCTTCATGTCACTTTTATTCTTGGTGCCCCTAACACGGCCATCCAGTCCTCTATATTCTGAAAATAATCTAAGCCATTTCTCTCTTCGCTGCTTATTTAAGAGCTGTCAAAAGGACTCCCCTAGTCACCATTCTGACTCATTAAGATCCAGTTATCCTTCAGATCGTAGATGAATTATTTTCTCATCTTTCCAACAATAGGTCTCTAAGTCATGATCGTCTTCAACATGCTTTCATGGCATCTGGTATCTCCCTTTGGAACTTCAGTGACTTAGGCTGTTGGATTTTCTTTTATTCTAGCCCCTTGTTTGAATGCCAAAAAGTTGCTGCTTTTTTTTCTACTCTTTGCTCTTACTCTTTTGGGAGCCCTTTTGGCTCTTTTGGGGAGCCTACAGCCAGTTCCCAGATAAATCACACATGAAGGCTTATTCTTTCTTACAAACATCCAGCCTTAGCTTATCTTATTTTTCTTAAATTATCCCCACTGTCTTTTGCCTCCTGACGTTTTCCTTTTCTTACTTATGTAAATTTTATTTTCACTCCTATTCTGTTGCTGGTTGTGTAGCTGGGTGGCTGGCCCCTGACATCCTCCTCTCCTTGTTCTGTCTTGTTCCTCTTCTTCTTCTCAAATTTCTCTTCCTTTTTATACTCTCAGCCCAGTCTATCCTTTCTCTTGACTCCGTTACTGGCCATTCAGCTCTTTTATTAGACCCTCAGGTGTCTTAGACAGGCAAAGAATCACAGCTTCACAGAGTTAAACAAATGCCACATAAACAAAAGCCACACATTTTTACATTGTTAAACAAGTGTTCCAGAGCATAAACAGATGTAACACACCTTAAAATAATATTCTACAACAGACTTTGACATTACACATTCTCTGTAAAATGAACCTATTTTTTCCTTTCCCAATATCAGAAATTTTTTGAGGATAAAGAGTTTCTGAATGACTTATACATTATCTGCATCTAGTTGTGGGTATGTGCGAGATGTTCCTTCTAACTCAACTTACCTTTTATCTTCTGTCATTAGTTTCCCACGGAAGTTCAATACTCAGTAGGTTTGAAACACTCACTTTGCTCTTTTTCTTAATATTTTATGGGGTTACCAGGAAGCACACAGGTTTTAAAGGGCAGGGAACATGGAGTTGTTTGTTTGTATTTCATTCTAAAACATCACATAATAGATCAGACATAGCACAACTTAATCACTCAGTATTGATGATACCTACAAAGAATATCAAGGCCACTAAAATAGCAGTATTGTCGTGGTGACATGGAGCCTCTGTGTTGCGCTCTTAATTCAGAATGAGGCTAGAAAGATAGAAAACCCAAGAGCAGCGGTGCAAGCTCATAATTCCCATGCTTGGGACCTGGAGGCAAGAGCACAGGAGTCCATGCTTGGTCATCCTCAGCTACATGGTAAGTTTAGGGCTGGTGTAGGTTGCAAGAAAGCCTGTTAAATGGGGGAAAAAGGGAAGGGAGAAAGAAGCCAAGAAAGAAAGAGAAAGAAAGCAAAGAACAGACTAGGAAAATCATAGGGATTTGTGAAGGAAAAGGAGTCCTCACCACAGTCTGGTTGAAATCTTTTGTGAGCTGAGAATCACGAAAGTCAAATTAGAATGTTCAAATAACAATAAACTGTGTTTAAGGTCAGTGTGTATGATCTTTGAGCTTTACTTTATTCCTATCCCTTCCTTAAACCTGCAATTTTCTGAGAATCTCACAAAAGAGATTGCAAACACTTTTAGAGTCTTAGCTTTTCGTGACCTATCTATCTTGAAGATTCCTTTGACCCTTCGACTCATGTTTCTGTCTATCCTCCTATAACTGCACTCAAGTATCCCAGAATATACCCCATGATGGCACTAGGGTACTTAATTGTTCTACCTTTTGATCACTGGGGCTTCAAAAGCCTGTATACACTATTTGCAAGGCACTTAAAGGTGAGCCACATCTATACTTGGGTACATTGGGTTCTTTCCCTAAGCTCTCCTGTCTTTTGCCTCTAAAATCCTGCTTAAATCTATGCTAAAAACATTTCCTAAGAAAATTCAACTCTTCCTCACCCTGAATCATCCTGAAGATCTTTTGTGAGGCTTTTAAAACACGAATCTCACTTCATCTGCGTAGAGGCGTCTGAAAAGAACTCAGGCTTCTAGGGCCACAATTTAGGACAATGTCTCCACCCCTGCTATCTCGCAATCTTCCTGTTGCAGACAGCACTGCTGTGATCTTATGAATGAAATCTCATATGATGTTATCACTGTCTTGTGTTTCCCTCTTTGTCTTGCAGAGAACCCCAAACTAACATGAATGAATGAATGAGAGTAAGGTCTTCTAGGCATGTGGGAAAACAAGTGAACCTGGATGAGAGTAAGGGCAGCTAGGCAGGGGGCTATTTTACTCTATCAATTAAAGACTGGAAAGACAGGAAGAGTTTAGAGCAAATTGAAATTAGCCAACGAAGAGGAGAAACGGAGAGTGCACTTGGCTATGCATGAGTGTGGGAATACATGAGAAAACAGAATTGAAGCTGTAGTATGATTACAGGAGCATTTGTGCTAAAACAAAACAGAAGGGTAGATTTGGATTGGTGGTCTTTTCCCCATCTTTGGGACTGTCACCATTTGCTCTCTACTTCACACTACTCTTATCAAAGAAGCATAACTAGGGAGAAAGAATCTTACCGGTCCTTTAGTGAGCATGGATTTCCTAGCAAAATACCCTGTGGTCTTTTCTCTTTCGATTATGATCACTAGCATGGTGAAGAAGAAATTAGACTTCTCTTGCCACAACTGGTCAAAATAAATAAACACGTTTTCATTACTAATTTCTGTCTCTTAATTTCGTTTTCTTTTGGAACTCAAGGAGGCAACTGAGGTTGCACATTTAGGAATATAGCTACTTAACAACTAAAGAGAGGTAAGAGTCTGTAGAAAGAGGCTGGGAAATGCTGTCCATGAAAGCACTAGCTGTGCAGTTCAGACAACTCAAGTTTTATTCCTGGAAACCACATAAAAACAAGATGCAAGAGAGAACATCTCTAATCCCCAAACTCCTGTCACAAGATGAGATGGGGAGAGAAGACAATTGCCCAAAAACTCTACAATCAGCTTGCGTGAGCAAGTAGTGTAACAGCAGAATCAAGAGAGAAAGATCCTACCTCAACAAAAAAGAAGGTTAAAATAAGGCCTGGAATTTGTCTTTGACTTGCAGAAGTGTGCTATGGTACATACGCACCTGTATTCTCTCACACAGCATATACACACATAAGTAGTTAATTATCAATAGACAGGAATCATAAATAGATATAGGACAGACATCACAAGTCCATGAATTGTTAAGTAGCCTGTCAGATACTAATAGACTCAAAGATCCATTGGCTTTGGATTCTACCTATTTATTTATTTGTTTGTTTGTTTTTTTGAGACAGGGTTTCTCTGGGTTGCTTTTAGAGTCTATCCTGGAACTAGCTCTTGTAGACCAGGCTGGCCTTGAACTCACAAAGTTTCACCTGCCTCTGCCTCTCCAGCGTTGGGATTAAAGGCATGTGCCACCAATGCCCAGCCAAGACCCCACCTATTTATAATGGTAATACACTAATTTTTCAAAAGAGGAAAAAAATACCACACTTGACTCTCCTTAAAATGTGAAATATTTAGATATATAAGGCAGAAGGCATCACAATTGCCCCTTCTTAAGATTTAAACCTTTTTTGGGACCTATTAATGTAAAGATAACTCCTTCTGGTAAAACAAGGCGAATTTTTTATTTTGGGGGGGGGGGGTGGGAGGTCTTTCTGTCTATGTGTTGCTTTTATTGGCTAATTAATGAAGAAACTTATTTGGCTTATAGCAAGGCAGAATTTAGCTAGGCAGGGAAAGCTAAACTGAATGCTGGGAGAAAGAAGGTGGAGCCAGGAGAAGCCATGTAGACTCACTGGAGATAGATCGCAGAACTTTACCCATAAGCCACAGCCTTGTGGTGATACAAAAATTAATGGAGATGGGTTAATTTAAGATATGAGTTATCCAAAAATATGCTTAAGCTATAGGCCAAACAGTATTGCATATAATATGGTTTCTGTGTGATTATTTTGGGCCTGAGTAGCCTGGAACAAACAAGGGACCTCCTAACAAGATTCCACCTATTTATAATGGTAATGCACTAATTTTTCAAAAAAAATACCAGATTTGACTCTCGTTAAAATGTAAAATATTTAAATACATAAGGCAGAAAGCATCACAATTGCTTCTTCTTAAGATTCAAACCTTTATTGGAACCTGTTAATGTAAGGATAATTCCTTCTGGTAAAACAAGGTTAATTTTTTGTTATTTTCTTTCTTTAACTATTTTTAATCGACTGAGTTCTGTGATCTTTGGTCAAAAGAATGTGATGTGAGCCCTAGTTCTGGCCCTGGTAGAAACATGAATATATGGTTTTAAAAAAAAGGACATTCTACTGCATTCTATTGTCTCTTCCCTTAAGAGTTAATCTAAATAGGCCTGTCACTCACCTGAACAGAAAATTACCACTCAGGAAGTCTGTCTGCTGCAGAAACTTTAAAAATAATACTCATCAACTTCAGCATGATGGTTAGCATGATGGTTCCTCTGACTTTTGTCCTCTTTTATCCTTAAAGGTATCTAACTTTATTCTATAATAAACTCCATCTTCCCCACAATACGTTCTGTTTTAGCTGAATTCATTCAAGGGATGTATGTGGCTTTTCTTGGAAAAACATGAACAAATATCTATTTTCTCCATATAAGGAACCAATGAGAGACCAAAAGAAAAAAAGGTCGCTCTATCCAAGTCTAGCTGGATGTTTATGGGTGAGTTAATTGGGGTTATTATTGGGGCATGGGCGAGAAAATATAGAAACTTTTGGGTGAACCACTAGTACATGCTCATACAGAATGGGTGATGACTCAGAAAAGCTGCAATCCAGGAGTCTGTCGCCCAATCTGCCAGCAACCGCCATGGAAGAAGGTCTTCTGCCTAACAGTTATTAACCCTGGGGATGGATGGTGTGAATAGTGTAGCTTTTGTGATTTTTCTAAGCTGTCCTAAGATTAGTTAGCTGCCTCAGTTTTGTGAGCCTTCTTCTTCTTTCTAGGAAAAAAAAAACGATTCAGTTGAGATCACAAGGACCTTGAAACTTTTTAGGAGCCCAGAGGGAGATTAGGTGGAGAGAAAAGCACACCGATCGGTCATTCAAATATCAAATGGTCAGCCTGAAAACATGTGAGCAAGGAACATTGTACAGACTGAGCAGGTTTTTATTTAGAAATATGCATATATAATATCATATGCAAGATATTACATATTATATGTGCATGTATTAACAATCAATGAAAAATAGGACATGAGAAGGCTCCCACAGAGCCCGTCCATGCAGAAGAATCAGAGCCCAGCACCATTGTCCTTTGCTTCTCAGTCAGCCCCCGCTGTTGGCCACATTCAGAGAGATGGGTTTGGTCGCATGATCCATCAGTCCCATTCCAACTGGAGTTGGTGATCTCCCTTTAGTTCTGTCCCACCGTCTCCATGAGTGAACGCACCCCTCACGTTCCTGACTTTCTCCCTCATGTTCTCGCTCCTTCTGCTCCACATTAGGACCTTGGGAGCTCAGTCCAGTGCTCCAATGTGGGGCTCAGTCACCTTCCCCATCTGTCGCCAGCTGGAGGTTCCCTCACAGTCCTGACTTTCTTTCTCATGTTCTCTCTCCTTCTGCTCCTCATCAGGACCTTGGTCGATCACCTTCCTGGACCTGGGGGGAGTTGGGAGGACCTTGGACTTAGCATAGAGTGGGGAACCCTGAAGGCTCCTTGGCCTTGAGAGGGAGGGAGGGGAGGTATGGGTGGAGGGAAGGGGAGGGAAGGGGCAGAAGGAGGGGAGGGAAGGGGGAGGAGGAGCGGAGGGAGGGGGGAGGAGGAGGGAAGGAGATGGAAATTTTTAAATATAAAAAAAAATAAACCATGAGGAAAAAAAAAATAGGACATGAATTTGAAAGAGAGCAGAGAAGTATATTGCAGAGTTTGGAAGGAGGAAAGGGAAGGTAGAAATGATGAACTTATATTATAATTTCATAAATAAAAGGAACAATAAAAACAAAGAAATAAAAACAAAATAAAGGGCAGCAGCAGCAACAGGAAAACATGATAAAGCCTGATTTAAAACTGCAATTAATCATTTAACTGAAGTTGAGATTGATCTGGGCCCTGTAGGCATTACTTTATATTGGTAAAAGAGTGACTTTTCTAACTATGCCTTTCCCTGAGTGGCTTAATGTTGGGCTGGAGGTTGACTGTGGAAGAGGGTGGGCACTTGAGTGGCACCAGCTCTCTGGCATCACCCATGTAGCACAAACAGAAATGATGCATTCCTGGCGGCAGAACAGTGAAAAGGTAAATGGGGTACATGGTGTACTAAAACCATATTAGGAAAATCAGCTCCAGTTAAATTCTGGACACACCAGATGAAGGAAAGGATGCACTCCCTTGCAACTCCTTTATGGCCTTGGGGTTTCCATTATTCTTGTCATTTAACCACTTAATGTGTGCACCAGAGGTGGACAGAAGAAAACACGCTCTACTTCCCAGTGACTCCAACTCAGTTTGATTCCCACTGCTCACTTGGCCTGCTTCATCTATCCACATAGCCATTCTTCTTTCTGGACATGTGATCTATCCAGATTAATCCATCTGTGCCATGTTTATCCATCTGAATAGAGTCCTGCCCTTCAATTCTCTTCTCTCCCATAGTCCACCTCTGATCCTGAAGCTTGACCCTGTAGCAGCTACAGGAGCTTCTCCAACAAGACCTATGGATCCTTTTATTTTTCCAGTACCTTACCAATACAGGCTTCTTAGGACTTTGAAGCATCTCCACTTGTGTTGCTATGTTTTAGCCCACTGTAGATGTTCTGTAACTGATATATAGACACTTTTATAGATTTATAGATATGTGACATACAATCTGCAATCTGTGAGTTATTATCTATAGTTAAGACTGGAATTAAAGAATACATTCAACTGAGATGGGACTATCAAGAAAACTGGAAATATCCAACACATTACTCCTTCATGATATGCATTTAAGTAAATAAAATCTGATGTCATGGAAAGATTCAAGTGTGTTTCTCTATGTGTCTGACATAGCATGCTTAGGATAGTGAGTTAAGTTAAATATTGAAAATACCTTTGGGAGAAACAATGCTTCATAGGTACCCTCACAGTGTAATTTGTCTGTAATTTTTCGTATTTAGAAGACAGATTCAGGAAAGAAAGCCTGAGAGTGCAGTGTGGAGAGGAAAACTAAGGGGGAAATGATTTCTTTCTTTTCTCATTTGGACAGGATCTTCCCATGTTGCCTTGGCTGGCCTGGACCTTGTTAGATAAAGTGGGCTATCTTTAAGCCCGCAGTGAAAGTCCTGCCTCGCCTACACCTGCTGGGCCAAAACATTAGGAAAGAAAGGCTACTAGAAACCTGAACATTCTAAACTTGGCAAGAATAAGTTCCAAAGTCTAAACCCATCCAAGGACAGCTCACTCCTTTCTCTTCTCCACGCCCCTGGTTTGTGTGGCCCAAGAGAGGGGGTAAAAATGCTCTCAGTACAACTCTCCAAAAGTAGGGGCTCCCACCGGTCTGTATTTTAGCCCAATTCAATGACACATATATAGGCACAATTACACATTCTCAGGCAAGGTGGAAAAATAACTGTAGGTCTGTAAGCAAAAACATGACCAAGAAAATACACTCAAAAGAAAGGTAGGGTAGGAAAAGACACACAGAGAGAGCCCGGAGACAACCACTCTGGTATTCAAATCAGTTTGTGAGTATTTTAAATAATTCTACCTTTTAGCTTAACGTATTCCACCCCCTCATTATTGCTTTTGGGGACTAGAAGACAGATCTAGGAGCAATTCAACCCAATTAGAAGGGAAAAGAGAGATTTTCTCTGGCAATTGCTATGCAAATGTGTGTCAGGAAACAGAAGAGGTGACGCCAAGCAGCTTATTTGGTTGTTGACAACAGAACTCTGCCTTATTTTCAAAAGTATTTTAAAAGCAACTTTAACCTACTAGATGTCCTAGATAGTCCTGCCAAGGTCAATGCCCACATTCACCGTTCACCAGCCCCTGCTGGAGGGGGCTGAGCCAGGTAGAACCGCCTGGGGGCAGCTTCCCTATGAACATTCCATTCGGTTGTCATATTCATGTTTTCGGTAATAGGAATTGCTGGTGTGTGACTCTTTTTGAAACTCTTGGTATTGTGGGCTTATAAAACATTTCAATGGGTAATCGTGTCAGACAGTGGTAATTAATCTTGGAGGAGAAGCCTGTTTCTGAATTGGAACACTGCTTAAAGGTATGACAATTTAGTGTCTACTCATTAAAAGTTAGGCTCCAGCCTTCTCCTCTTACCTATAGTTTTAAAAATAATTGTCTGAGAAAAGCCCGCACAATTGGATCTTCAATGTTATGAAACACATTCTCTGAGTGGATCCATCTAAACTATTCCGGGATTGGTGCCTGGCAGAAAGGAAAGGGCTGAGGAGGGAGGGGAAAGAGGCAAAACAGAGAGCTCAGGTTAAGGGAGGGTGGGAAGGGCCCCTGAGAGTTCTGAATCTGGGGCGGAACTGACTCTGGTGAGCCTGTGAAACTCAGGGAGGTCAGGAAATTATTTGAAATAGGCTAATTATCTGCAGACAGAAACCCAAGGTCATATATTGCAATCCCACTCAGCCTCAGGGAAAATGTACTATTTCGGTCTTCGTTGCCTCCCTCAAAACCGGTCTCAGAAGCAAGCCAGAGAATTCTCACTCATCCAAGGACAACACGTGCTTCTACCGGTACAGCAAACTACTGTATTTCTATAGGCAGGCCAACCTATAACCAAGTAAGATTTAGTACTTACCATGAGCCAGGTAGGGGGATGGGGTCATTGTCAAGTAGGTCAAAGAGGTTGGGTATGTAAAAAGACTTTGCAAACTGTAGAGTGCTCCAAGATGGAGACTGCCTAGTAGACTTTGTCTACTGAAGAGTAGTCCCAAGAAAGAACAACACATTTCTGTGAATGCTCAGGCAGCTTGATGGAATTATAACATTGTTTTCAATCATTATAATACTGTAAGCGTAAAAGTGAAAACAAAGACGAAGTTATTTTTAACATTCTCTTCTTCTCTTCTTCCTAGGAAGAGTAAGTAGGTAGGAGGTTTCGCTCCAGTGGTACTGTGCCCTATTTGGTGGAAGTGTGCACGTAAGTTATTTTCTTGTCCCTCATTTCACTCCAACTTTGCATGTCTATTTAACACATATATTTATGGAACACACTTTGTACCTTTTTGGTTTACCAACGAGATACACTTTTTTATCCCGCAAACATGTTTAGCATATGACCATATAACCGATTGATTCTGTCACCTTTTCCTGCTTCTCTTCCATATCCTGTGAAATTTTGTTAGTGCAAAGCTCTTGACAACTGAAAATTCAAGGAAGGGCAATTTTACAGACCTCGGTAGCTGACAATCCTATAGCGGGGGAATCAATCCAGGATTCAAGCCCAGCATTTCTTTACAGGAGAGCCAGGACACATAAGCAGTCCAATTGAGCTGGGAGGAGAACCTGCTAGTGGAGCTTGTTTGGACCAAAGGCAGGTGATTTCAGTCTATGTGTTTTAGTTAGCGCCTAGTGTTTAAATACCAGCAAACACAAAACAAAAAGCACAAAGCAAAACAACAACAACAACAACAACAACAACAACAACAACAACAACAACAACAGAGCACAGAAAGAATCTGCTTTGGTTGGTACAGTTAGTTTAGTACCCATATCCACAGTTCAGCTTTAGAATAAAGAGCAATCTGTAACAAATTTTAAAGCTTGGCTGCTTAGCATGCTGTTAATTTTTATGTGTCTGTCTGCAGCGATGCTAAGCCACTCCTGGAGTCTCTTACAGCCGAGCCAGGCTTTATTCGGCTGGACCATGGGAGGAACTGACATCTGTGGCAATTTTATACATTTAAAAAAAATCCTTGAGGAATATCTTTAGAAACCTCTTTTACACTGTTAGCTATTTGTTCCTCTGTAACTACAATAAAAATAAAGTCTTTGTGATTTTTGAAGTTCATGTTAATAGTTTTGCTATTACATCATACCTTATATTTTAGTTAGATTTCTTTTTTTAAATCGAGAATGCAATTAAATATTAATGTTTTTGAGTGGCTTCAGCTTCAGTTAATATACTTGTCAGCAGCTTAGGCAGCTAGGGTCAATTTGTTTTTTCTTTTTGTCTTTTCTTTTTTTTCAGTTGAATTAATGTCTTTATTTTTTTATTTTTCCATTCAAATATTTACACTTCCTTCCCTCTTCCCAATCCCCTCCCGTTCCCCCACATCCTCTCCTCCCTCTCCCACACTGCTTGAGAGAGGGCTGGGAACACTGCCCTGTGCGAAGTCCAAGGCCCTCCCTGCTACATCCAGGCCTAAGGAGCTGTGCATCCATATAGACTAGGGTCCCAAAAAGCCAGAACATCCCGTAAAAACAAGTCCCAGTGCCTTTATCAATGACTTCTCAGTCAGCCCCCATTGTCAACCACAATCAGAGAGTCCGGTTTGATCACATGCTCACTCAGACCCGGTCCAGCTGGATTTGGTGAGCTCCCATTAGAACAGGCACACTGCCTCATTTGGTGTACCAACCCCTTGCTGTCTTGATTTCCTTGCTCGTCTTCTCCCTCCTTCTGCCTTTCAACTGGACCTTGGGGGCTCAGTCTATTGCTCTGATGAGGGTCTTTGTCTCTACTGCAATGTGTGTGTGTGAAAATCCCCAATCCCCAGGGGACCTCGTCAATTTTCTGATTGGATGCAAATCTGGGGTCTGGTGGTGCTGATGCTGCCTTTTGTCATACACTTGAGATCTCACATAATGAGAGGTCAAGGTCCTGGCTTTGATTTACTGTCTCTACAATGTCATTGTCAAAAACCTCTTTGCTCTTTTAGGTTGGAGACTGGGCTTTTGCTCCAGCACCAGACATCAGTCTGCATTTATTGGAGGGAGAGGAGTCAGGCAGTCATGAGCTCCTTCTGGATCCTGCTTATTGGTTAACATGTGAACTGTACTGCTTCCTTTTCGGGCAGGAGTGGGTAAGAGATCAGCTGTGGAGCTTTTTATTCTGAATGTTGACCATATGCAGTCATTTACTTAGGGCAGAGCAGACTGTCTCCCTGAGCAAAATTAAGGCTCTCCTAATAAGAAGGGTGAACAGCTAATGGGCAGTGATCCTCCATGTTTGCAGCAATACAACTAGTTAGTAAGAGAAAAGGCAAGATTCAAATAGCAGAAGAAATACAGAAGCAACGGTTTTCCTTTCCTGTGTTTGCTACTTTTCTTCAGAAGAAATATCATATCTTTGTATGTTCCTTAAAGTCTGACCATACATCTACAAATAGATATCTTTAATGCTTCTTTTCAAGATTCAACAGATTTCAAAATGGCTTTCTTAAAAATGATGTAAGGTGTGCCTTTCTTTTTAACAGACTTAGCTTTGCATTTGAAACTAGATGTCTACTCCTACAAAGGATAATTCGCCACACTCTATTCGAAGAATTATCTTCATCTCCTTTTTCGAATTTTTTTTTTTTTGAGACAAAATTTTCCTCTGTAGCCCAGGCTAACCTTGAACTCTTGATCTTCCTGCCTCAGATTCCCGAGAGCTAGGATAAAGGCATTTACACCACACAGGACTCCTTCACACATTTTTATTACTTGAGCTGACTGAGACCTCTGACTAGTATTTATACATTCTTCCCTGTATTAAAGAAAAAAAATCAGAGATGAGACAAAATAAGCAGTTGGGAGAAACGTTATCAGACAGCAAACATCCACCCACACCCAAGGACTGCATACGGGTTTCTCAGAAGCCCTGTGAGAGAGGCCAGATGTACGAAGTTCAGCAGAAAAGAGGCTCAGCTGCGATTTATAGTGGGAGTCAGGAGGTGTGGAAGATGGGAGTTGCAGGAAGGAGATAGGATTGTCCTCTAACAGTGCTTATTCTCCTTTTCTCTCTTCATAGGGTCTTCTTGATGTGGTATGTTGTCAGATGCATGATGGGAGAAAGAACTCTCACAAGGCTGCTGATGTCACAATAAAGTCAAGGACAAGTAAGAGCCTTGCTGGTCGATTATCTCTGACTTAGTGAGTCTAACTGTGATATAACTGTATCATTACATTTGTTTATAGTTACTTTTTGGTTGGCCTCTTACTTTTCTTATACCTAGTGTCTTAGTTACTATTCTATTTCCATGACAAAACGCCATGACCAAGGCAACTTATGAAAGAAAATATTTATTTATGGCTTATAGCTGCAGAGAGTTAGAGTCGCCATCATGGTGGGAACACTGCAGGAGGCAGGCTGGCATTTAGCTGAGAACAAGAGAAGGGGGCAAGAACACACTAATAGCACAGGCTGTTGAAACCTCCAAGCCCACTCTCAGTGACAAATACCCTCCAACAAGGCCACACCTCCTTCCCAAACACTTTCACCAACTTGGGACCAGTATTCAGGCATAAGAGCATTCTTATGCAAACCACCACACATAGTCAGCTTGCCTCCTTTTAACCCCTCACTGCTGGCTTTTTGCTTCCTAGGAAGTAACTGGTCTTTGTTTTCTGCAATTAAACTTATTCTTTTATAAGAACAAAAAGCTTGATATGTCCAGTAAAGCACTACAACTCCCAATGTACAATAGTCTTGATCTTTCCTGAGATGTTTAGACACCGTTAGTTGGTGCTGTGTACCTTGTGGGCATGCACAATGGAATGCAGGCGTGTTTAGAGCCGTGACTAAAGTGAAGTCACGTGATACTCCATGGATGATTGGTGTCTCAGCCAGCTTCGATATCATATGCATTTGATTTAGAATTTACTTTCGTTTGTCATCGCTTCAGAATGTCTTACCTTCGATAAATTTCCCTTAATTTTCACATTCAGTTATAAACTCTTGAACTGCATTTTCAGAAATTGCCCTAAAGAACTGTGTGTAACACCTTTTCTGGAAAGTGTCTTTCACTTCCATATCCTTGCTACAGACTCACCTACTCTCTTGGCGGTTCTGTGGATAGTATTTACAGCTAACCGCTCCCCTCGCAGCCAGGACTTACCCCAAGAAGTATTCATGGACTGTTTCTTCTTTGAAACCTGGATTTCATTCTTTTCTTCCGTTCCAGAGGCAAATTTTGAGATTTGAGTGAGGGACAAGTCCTGCATAGTCATAAGCACAAATTCCCCCTCAGGCATGAGACTAAGGATAAAAATGGTGGGACTCTATGATAAAAACTTTTTTGCTCCCAATGTTATAGAAAACCCAATCTGCTTAAGTGTTCACTCACTTTTGACATCTTGCATGACTGAGTCTGCAGGAACCACAGAACTGGCCCTAAACAACTCCATCACAAACACTCACTCCACCTGGGCATGTATCTAAAACCATCATCTGTGCTCGTGTGGTTTTTGTTTGAACATCCATTTCATGATCCAAAGGGCTTATCAAATTTCTAGTGCCCTTAATTCCTTTGTATAGTCCATATTTCACTCAATAGTATTTTCTTAAAATCTCTAATATTACTTGCTGTGGGAATTGAATGGTGGCAAATTCTTTAAACATTTTAATGTCTGAAATGTTCTAATTTCCCTTCAGTTTTGGAAACTAATTTGATGACATATAAATGTCTGGGATGATGTTTTCCCAGGAATGAATAAATATTGATCCACTTTTTTTGTTTTGTTTTGTTTTTCAAGACAGGGTTTCCCTGTAGTTTCTAGAGCCTGTCCTGGAACTAGCTCTTGTAGACCAGGCTGGCCTCGAACTCACAGAGATCCGCCTGCCTCTGCCTCCTGAGTGCTGGGATTAAAGGCGTGTGCCACCACCGCCTGGCTTTTGATCCACTTTTTTGAGGGCTTTTATTATTTCAATAGGAAATATAGTGTTATTCTTTTTATTCAATCTGTACAGAATTAAAGATTTTTGTTTCTCTCTCTCTCTCTCTCTCTCTCTCTCTCTCTCTCTCTCTCTCTCTCTCTCTCTCTCTCTCTCTCTCTCTCTCTTTGGGGGAGAAGGCTTTCAAGACAGGGTTTCTCTGTAGCTTTGGAGCCTGTCCTGGAAACTAGCTCTTGTCGATCAGGCTGTGCGCGAACTCACACAGATCCTCCTCTCTCTCTGCCTTCTAAGTGCTGAGATCAAAGGCGTGTGCTACCACCGCCTGGCTTGTTTGTCCCTTTTAAGCAATTACTTTTTCTATTCTTTTAAGTGTTAGTGCTTAGCTTGTTTTGGGTGAGGCAGGTTAGTAACTTTCATAAAATTAGGAAACTGTTTGGCTATTTTTACTTAGATGTTTTCTCTCTTTTATACATAGTAAATGACCTAAGTTTTCTCACTGCCTTCTGACACTCTCTTATTATTATTTCCAGCGGTCTGCTTAGTTTTATCTGCATTTCACTGTGTATAGTTTCTGTCAGCATAACTTTAGGTTAGCTAACGTTTTTCTTCTGCATTCCCTAATCTGCTGATAACCACAGTATATTTCTCCTTATTTCAGTCACTTTAGTTTTTATTATTAGAAATTAGATTTGAGTTTACACCTTGGCATGCTCAACTGTCCTTCTACTTTTTAGAACATATACAGTAGAGCAGTAGAGTAATTTAAGAACTGTCCAAAGCCGGGCGGTGGTGGCGCACACCTTTAATCCCAGCACTCGGGAGGCAGAGGCAGGCGGATCTCTGTGAGTTCGAGGCCAGCCTGGTCTACAAGAGCTAGCTCCAGGACAGGCTCTAAAGCCGCAGAGAAACCCTGTCTCGAAAAACCAAAAAAAAAAAAAAAAAAAAAAAAGAACTGTCCAAAGAAAAGACATATAGACTGATTGACTGTCTATATGTCTTATCATCTACAATTTATCGATCAATTTCTATTAATTTATTTTCTCTTATTTATGACTTATATTTCCCTAGTATACTTTTATAAGCCTTTTCACATTTCATTGAATATTTTTGAATCTTTTCTTACTTTACTTTGCATTGCTGTGATAAATACCACAACCAAAAGCAACTTGGGGAGGAGGTTTATTTGTTTTAAAACTTTCTGGTCACGGTCTAACACTGAGGGTAGCCAGGGCAGGGAGGGCAGGAACTCAAGGTAGAAAGCAGGGGTCAAGAACTAAAGCAAAGACCATGGAGGAGTGCTGCCTACTAACTTGCTCTTTGTGCCTTTCTAGCTTGCATTCTTATGTAGCCCAGAACTACCTGCCCAGGTATGGCACTGTCCACAGTGGGCTGCACCCACCCACATTAATATTAAGTCAAGAAACACCTTCCACAGACTTGCTTATAGGTAATCTAGTGAAGGTGTTCTCTCAGTTGAGAAACCTTATTCCCAAATGACCCTAGCTAGTGTCAAGGTGAAAAACCAAAACCAAAACCAGGAACTAAACAACATAGGTCTCAATGAACACTGAATCTGATATTAAGGGTACTAGTCTGGGATAAGTTAAATTTTTTATCCCTCCAGATCTTACTTTACAGAGGTGCTAGGCAGAACCAGATGTATGTTGTTACTCTAGTCTAGACTGCTTCCTACTAATAAGGCATGTTGCAGTTCGTGCCGAGGATGCTGGCTGCTGGTACCTCGTGAATTGGGGAGTTCCAACAGCTGTGACTGGAGAGACTAAAGACCGCACCTAGTATTTCATAAACCATAGAGATTGCTCCATCTCTCTGCTCAGATGAGTCTTTCGCTAGCCTCCAGAATTTTCCTCACACTTCTAAACTGACTGAAGCAAGATCATAGGATCCCCTCTCTGGATACCTTGTCCCACGTGATTCTCAGTCTTGTCTCCTCAAGATCCACTGTCAGACTTTAGCCCCACTCTGATACTGCCATTTATACATTTTAGGCAGTAAATGCCACTTCATTTTTAAATATCACACCATAGTGTTCATTTGGAATTCTCTTTTTTGGGCGGTCTACTGACTTTGATCATTTTATTTTTATTCCCCACCACTGAAAAGGTTTTTAAATTTTAAGATTTTTTTTTTCTATATAGTGAGGGGAGCTTGTGGCTGGACAGCTAGGAAATTAGCAGGGACCTTTAGAAGGCAGAAGCATGGGAAATGACGGTGAGCACTGATCTCCAAAGGCCCTGCCCTATGCATTGCATCTTTGGGAGGGACTTTAAAGCAACAAATTTAACAAATGACAGCAAACACGCCCCTCAACTCTCATGTCAAATGCAACAGAAGCTGGGTCACTTAACAGAGAAGCAAATTCATGTGGTGGGAGATTCGTGGGGACTGTGAATGTGTGGGATCCTTTGGAGTCTTGCAGAAATTTGATCCTTCAAATTCCCTCCCTGTCTATAGCTTACTCAATAATGGAGTAGCCCATGTTCTCACCAGACATGGAGACAGAAGCATTTCTAGAAGTGGACTGGTGAGTCATGGCTGTTACTAATTAAGCATACCGGTGACTGTTTTTTATTTATTTTGCTTCCTACCAAACAGAGAATGTCTGGGCGCTAGACTCTAGAGAGCACTGATGTTGTTTCCTTATTACCCAAGTATAGAGCCTAATACTTGGTAAGCACTTCATAAATATAGATTTACAGGGAATAAATTAATAGAGTTTCCCTAGATTAGTCAGGTTGTTTTTAATTTTTTTTTTTTTTTGAAAAAATAAGGTCTCACTATGTAGCCCTGCCTATCCTGGAACTCTCTATGTGGATCACGCTGGCCTTGAATTCGCAGGTATCCACCTGCCACTGCCTCTTAAGTGCTGGGATTTAAGGTATGTGCTACTGTACCTGGACAGTTTATTTTTAATTTAAATTTTAGTTTTAATGTTTTGTATGTGAGTGTAGTGCTCAGCAAGGAAAGAGAGGGTGTTGGATCCCCTTGAGCTGGGGGTGACTGAGAGTTATGGGATGTCAGACATGGGCATACCTAACTTGTTTACTTTAGAACAGAAGTGTGCTTTCTTAGATGCTGAGCTTTCTCTCCAGCCTGATCACATCATAGAGTCTGAGGATTCACTACTTTATAGTTTCATCTTTGCTGATGCTCATATCTCAAGAAATTATGGTTTTATATTGATTAGACATTAATTTTTTATAGATGCTATCTTTTTAAATGAGCATGCTACACTCTTTTGTCCAAAGTAATAAATTCTTCAGAGGAGATTTCAAACAGTTGAAATGGCTGCCCCTTTGATAGTCCATATTAGTATATTTTCCACATTTCAGTATTTCATTGGAGTTTCACTTTGTGATCAGGTCTAGTCTTGTAATAATTAGATTATACTGTGAGTTAAACTATATTTTCTTAGAGCAAAAAAAGATTAGTTTCTTTTTCTGTCTAAACAGTGTAATTTTAATATTCATATAGCAATCTCTAATGGTAAGAAAACAGAATGTTAAATAAAACAGAGCTGGGCATACATCACATGCTATAATTTTAAACTTGGGAGACTGAGGGCAGAAGAACCAAGAATTCAAGGCCAGACTCTGCCACATTGCAAGAATAGTCTCTGGTTGTTATTACAGACATAAGTGCTATTATGGTCTTCATGAGACCCTGTCTCAACATACAAACAAGCATGTCTATGCTCTTGTTGATCTACAGAGAATATATTTGCTTGTCTGGATGACAAGAATGGCAAGTGCCATTAAAATCATATTTCATTACTGAGAAAAAAATTTTCCAATGTGTACAGGTATTCGAGAAATATGCATAAGCTAATAGGCCAAACACTGATTTAATTAATACAGTTTCTGTTTGGTTATTTTGGGAGTCTGGAGAACCAGAAATGAACAAGCGGCCTTCCCACTACCAATAGCCTCCTACAACATGAGGGAGCCAAGTTGAGGTAGGAAGGAACCAGGCTTGGGGAACCAAGTGAGGAGTGGTGACCTGAGCAAGTTCCCAGACATAACCCGGAGACACTAAAGATGTGGGCTGAAACATGGGATTGCTGTTTTCGATAGGTTTATACTTCAAATATTGGTAACTGTCTCTAAGTATACCTAATAGGTTATGATTGTGCAGAGTAGTAACAGCAGGTGCCAGGAGTTGATACAAATGGCACCAGAAAGGTAGGCTTAGCAGTAGTGTGGGCCTGTGAGCCCAGCACTTAGAAGGTAGAGATGGGAGGAGGATCCTGAGTTTGGCGTCATCCTTGATTACATAGCTAGTTTGAGGATGTTCTGGGCTACATAAAACTGTGCAGCAAACAAAACCAAATAGTAATAATAATAACAATAATAAAGACTAGAAAACAGTAAATACCAACCTGTATAAGGGATATGAAGTAAGCAAATTACTTATTAGACACTCAAAGCCAAGAGTCAAGAGAGAGGCACTGTAATGATATAGAAAATTAGCATCTACTATATTTTCATGGAGTCCTCTATTTTGCCCATTCTATTAATATCAAACTCATCTTTATTTTATGTCTACACTTACTTATTTTTTACTCTATGCCCATGTCTGCACATGCAGTGTGCATGTGTGTATGTGTGCTGACATTTGTGTGGGCATAGGTGTGTGTGCACTGTCATATGCTTGTGGGAGCCAAAGGCTGACAGGAGGAGACTTTCCCAGTCATTCTGCACCATATTCACGGAGGCATAGCCTCTCAGTTATATCTAGCGCTCACTCTGGCTACTCCAGCTAGCCGGCTTGTTCAGGAAATTCCTTTTTTGCCATTTTCTGAGCACTGTAATTATAGGTGGGCTGCCAGTGCCAGCCAGCATTCCCATGGGTGCTGGGTATTCGCTCTAGTTCTTATGCTTACTGGGTAAGGATTTACTTCCTCGCCATCTCTGCAGTGCCAATTTGTGTTTAATTTTCACACACACACACACACACACACACACACCAAAAGTTGACCAATGTAAAGATCATGGCAGCTTTTTATCTGTGCTTTTACATGGGCATGAGGCCAGACCCCACTGTGCGTATGTGTTGTGGGGGGTGCTGCAGACATGTCGAGATGGAAAGGAATTTTGTATGACATGTCCTACACTGTATTTGTATCAGTTCTGTCCCTCCTTCTTCCTCCTCCTCCTCTCATATCTCCCCTGACCTCTCTTGAACTTATATTTTTTCTTCTATGATTGTTGTTATAGTCTCTTAGCCTGAAATCTGCCTAGATTTCTCCCTTAGACCATGGGTCACCAGGTTACAGCAAGCTCTGATGCCTGCTTCATACCAAAATTACTATATCATCATTTCAATATTTCTGCTTCATCTATAAGTGGAATATACATATAAAATTTGTGTGGCAACCATGTATCAACTCAGTTTCATTGTATGTGTATATATGCACATGTGTATGTTTGTCTCTCTCTGTGTGTATCTGTGTTATTACAGGGGTACTTGGATAAATGTTTTATTACTGGATTAAAGTGATTTTCTTTCCTCTTATAGTTCTCATTTCCTGTAGCTCATAATAATTTTTAGAGAAGAAGCAAGATTTAAAAGATGTGAAAAATTGATCCTTTGTAAACGAAAGGATCTTCAGATAGCTCGGAGAAAATCAGAACTGCAATTAAATCAGAATCCCAGAGACTGAAATGCAAGAATCCATGATAACAAGGCAGAGGTTGAAAGGTTATTATCTTCTAACTTTTCAATGTCATTTTAGAATGAAAATTGTTAGCTTCATGTTTTTAAAGTCTGAAAAAGAATGAATCAGGAATCTCTCTTTCTTTGATTTTTGTTATTACCTGTTCTTGGTCTAATTGAATAATTAATTTATGTTACTCCCATAAATGTTAGCATTTGTCTGTGTACATCAATGCATGTGGAGAAACATTTAATATGTATTATTTTTTTCAAAAGTTTGTATGGTTATGCATCGCTTCAGCATGTAGCAGCATCTGGTGACACATGTCAACCCAATGTGACAAGCAGCATGAAAAATAGATTTGAAATCTGGAAGAAATAAATGCAGGAATCAATGACTTCTGGTGGCTGCAGTCAACTGTATAGCCCTCAAAGCTTGACAATTTCATGTTTTATGTGGAAGAAAAATACTTGGGTAACACACTGAAGAGTCTATATTCAAAGTCATTTTCAAACAATGAAACAATAGATATCAGCTTGTGGAAAATAATACCAGGGATATTTTTTCTGGAGACATTGGGAATTATGTACATGAGAACCTCCAAAACATGACTCTGCCTCTTTGCTTGATGATTTTATACATTTGTGTAGCTCATGCATACCGTAACAAAATGCCAGGGGGAAAAAAACTACATATGGTAGGCAGGCCCTTGATGAAATTAGAAAGGAGTGGTCCAATTTTTGTTTTCTTCTTTTCTTATCTGAAAGCATTGATTTTTTTTCTAGTAATAAAGTTGTTACTGGATTTATTGTAGTATATATGGAGCAGAAAATGAATTGCTTTAGTGTGCTGACTGAGAATCAAGGCATGATAAGACCAGCAATTACAATCCTCTCAAGGGTATATCCTTTAACAGGGTATATTCCCCCAAACAGAAAAATCCTCATAACTTGAGAGACTAAAGAGGAGTGGTCTAGTTTGTAGTTGATATTTCCAGTTCCATAATCTTCAGATTGCATAACACTTGTCTAATTTATATTTTCTTACCAAGCAACACATTTTTCATATAGAACAATAGAAATGCCTTCTTTTCCAAGTTGAGGTATATTGTCAAGATTTCTGGTTTCTCTCAACAAGCAGTGACATTTAATTGGTGAAATTGCATTCTTTTACAAAATTATGAGGTGAGGTCAGCAACATTAGTCACTGGACACAAGAAAAAATATGTAGTGGTTACTATTCGAATTACATAATCTGGTCTGATGGTTCATAAATACCACCCTTCTTACATCATGGTGTCGAGAAACCAGCAGACTCTACAGTGTTTAAAGACTGAACAATGTATTCATCTTGACTTGGAGAATGTCTTAAATTAGGCAGGTGCAGCTGAAAAAAGTGAAGAACTATTTCCCAAATCTCAAAATCTGCACAACAACCACATTTTCTTATATTTTAGCACACACACACACATACACAAATCTATTAAAATGTGACCAACCTTGTCCTGTGGAAATATTGTTCTTTTGGATATGTTTGCATAAACATTTTCTGGAAGTCATTCTAAAAAGTAAACATCCAGATTTACCTCTTGTGTTGGGAGAGACTTGGATCCCATTTGAAGGCAGAACTGTTGGGCAAGATTCATTTCATACTTATTCAAGAAATTAATGTTCATCATAGATCCCCAAGATAATGATATTTTTACTTGAAAATCTTCAAAGGTCATCTGTTTTTTGTAACAGCATTTGGGGTGATAATTTGCCACCCTGGCACCTACCTAATACCTGCTGCTTGTGAAACCTGAAATAAATTAATGTTTTTTTCTTGATATGAAGGACTTGGGCTATTATTTACTACTCTTGGCCATGGTTCTATTTCTGAATCATATTTTCTTAAGTAGCTCCTGCCATTTGTGGCCTCTCCTTGACTTCACCTTCCTGTAAACTCAAGGCCTGAAAGCAAGGGAGCTCATGTGAGCATGTGTGAGAACAGGACACTAACCAGAACAGGAAACTAAGTAGGAACGTGTCCCATATACTTTAGTTGGTTTAGGAGGATCCTGAAATAAACTCTGAATTGTACACAATGGTTATTTATAAAATATTGTGAGTAAGAACTGGAGATGTAGTTCAGCTGGGAGAGTGTTTGTCTAGCATCTTTCATTTCCCAGAGTTACAGACACAGGCGGGGTGACTCTCTCGAGGTGGAAGCAGGAGGATCAGGGTTCTATTCATGGTCATCCTCAGCTTCATAGTGAGTTTGAACTCAGCCTGAACTGCAGGAGCCGTGTCTCAAAAATTAGTAAGTCAGCAAGGAATGCTATGCTAATGACAGCACTCTAATAAATTTATAGTTAATTGCTGATATAGATAGAATATGCCTACTTCAACTTTAGTATTTTCAAAGGCGGGAAATACTATACCTCTACTGATACAAAGGACGTAGAAAACAGATGCTTGGCTAATGTAAGAACGCACAGGACAATCACTTCATTGGTTCACTTTTTGTATGATTAATTAGGAATAATGAAGCTAATGATAGTTTCCTCGGCTCACATAGAACTTAGCAAAAGTAAGCAAGGGTGCCCATAAATATGCAGCCCCCAGCTCTTGAGAATTGGATGGTTAGGGTTAAGAGGTGGATGATGAAAAACTGACTTCAAGACAGGATTTAGAAGTCTCCCTGTCACGGACTGCCTGGATGATGGGCGACCCGACCACGTTTGACAGCGAGGTTTTGGGAAGAGGTGAATTACTTTCAACACCGGCTGTTCAGGCTGAGATTATCTGCAAATGAACTTGTGTTGTTGTTTCTTAATTCCGAACATTAAAAATTCAATTCCAGGACCGTCCGTGCTTTGTATCAGCATTGAGTTTCACCTTACCTTCTGTTAGCGGAGGCATGATGAATGCTCGGCTACCTAGTCGTACTAATGGTCTGAAATCCTTAAACTGAAGGAGAGGGCACATACCTACAGCTCCCAGCATGTCTGCAGAATATTATGCTTCCCAACTTCCATTCCTGGAGCTCTTTCAGAATTGCTACTCATTTGGGAAAAGAAACAGCTATCTCCTGAAGCTGATGACATAAAAATGGAATTACTTTGTTCGCAAAATCACTAATAACATTAGCATGAGACGCCATCAATAATACTGTATTAACATGAATATATGCTTTCACAATTTTATCTTGCTGTCATATGCATTTTAGCTTTGTAGTAAACTGACGGGCACGGAGGCTCTTGATGGATTTACCTTATCTTAGTTTCCTTGTCCCAGTACCTTCATGTCCTTATCCCTTGTCCCTGGCCAGGAGAAAAGACCGCTCTGAGAGGACTTCAGGTGAAGCAAACACATGGCTATGCGCCCTGCTCCCACATAAGACCAAGCTACAGAACTCTGACCTGTGCATCCCCTATGAACCTGAGAATGGTGCCAGAGGAAGCAGCTTTATTTGTTACCAAATAAACTCCCTACAATTTTCATTTGGTGAATAAACAAATAGTTAAAAGTCGTTCAGGAGCTACATGACAGCCATAGTTTAGATTTTTCTTGCGTGGGCTCTTGCAAATCAGTACCCCTATCTCTGCAGAAACATAGCTTACTTGTCTTCTCGAGTCTAGAATTATGCCAGCAACAGAGCAGGGACGTTACAGACCTTCCCATGCTGGTAGGCTTTGAGCACAAGACTTGATCATTTTAAAGAACTTCACCTTTGGAAACAAGTATAGTTTTGCCCCCCCCCTCTCTCTTTCTCTCTCTCGCGCATGTGTGTGTGTTGATTATTTAGATATGAGTTCAATGTCCTTGGAGGCCATGGGTATCAGATCCTTCTGGAAGTTATCGGTGGTTGTGAGCCTCTCAGCTTTGATGCTCAGAATGGACTTCCATCCTTTACAAGAATGGTGCATCCTATACTCTTAGTCAGTGAATTATCTCTTCAACCTTTAGCCATGAAAGTTATACTAGCAAATAGATTTGATTGTCATTCGTCAAAAAATTGTGTATTTTCAAATTTGCTTACGTACTAAAAGTTATTTTTAATTGAAAAATTATACTCCCAGACTTTAAAAATGTTTTACAAATATGAGACAGGTGGAAATCTGGGCCCCACCTCTACTCTACAGTCCCAATAGAGATTAGACAAAGTTGAAGTGCATTTTCTTGCTTCAGCCTGATAATACACAGTGTCCTTTCTATGCTCTGCTTAGTGTCAGATTCAAAGATACTTACACCTTCTGTTGATAAATTTGTGTAGTTTCAAATGTCCCCAGAGCTTAAAGCTTCATGTCTGATATTCCTGAATAAAAAAAGACTTACTAGAAAAAATGTGCTGAGTAAGCCCTTTTATGCATAAGTATAAAATGGACTTTGAGCTCATGAAAAATTGGTTAGCACACTTTAAATAAGGTGTCTGCTTACAGAAAACACATTCGTGGCTTGACGATGGTGACCTGAGGCTCACAAGCCTAACACTGTGTTTCTCCTGGGTGCAATGGCTCAGTATTTGATAATTCAGCATTCCTCATGGCTTTATAGAAATGTCTACCACTAATAATGAGAAATGATTATAGTTGGTACTGGTATTTTAACTTTCATAGGGTTTGAATTAGATAAGCAATGGCTAGGGAGAGATCATGTTACCAGAACTAGAATAAATAGTGCTTCTTAAACTATCAAACTACCACAGATTTTTTTCATGGATGAATGGATGGATGGTGTGTGTGTGTGTGTGTGTGTGTGTGTGTGTGTTTGTGTGTGTGTGTGTGTGTGAGAGAGAGAGAGAGAGAGAGAGAGAGAGAGAGTGTGTGAGAGTGTGTGTGTGTGTGTGTGTGTATGGTGCATGGGGACATGATGTTTTTAATTCATGTTTTGAAGTTAAAGAACAAGACATAACACATTTTATCAAATAAGCACCTCAATATGCTAACATTATTGGGTAAAGCTGAGTTAATATTTGCTATGAGATTTTATGTTTTTTGGACATGAATGTCAGGTATTCCTTAGATTCCTCAAGCTATCCCTTGAACATACAGCAATGAGGCCCTGGGAATACTATTTATGTGACGTTCCCCATGGCTTGCCCGGATTCCTTTGGAAACAACCAACAGGCTGCAACTGCACCCAAGTAGCTTTCTATAATTCCTGCAGTGAAGCGCATCTCAGTAGACGCATCTTCCTTCACACACAGGATGATGGATAAACACATCAGCTTGTGGGTGGAGAAATTTTTTTGAGATGACTGCTTCAAGGTCAGAAGGTTTTAGAAGACATATTTTTTCTGTCAGCTTGCTTGGTAGGTCAAGACTTTTCTTGGTACGATAAAAACTTAGAAGACAATTAAGCAATAAACTGTTTGACTCCATTTTGGTGCCTGTAACCTAGAAGCCTGCCTTGTTAGAGAAAACTCTGTATGATAGATGTGGTGCAGAGGCTTTCTGGTGATAGTGACTTGAGCCTTCCCATTGCACTCATTTTGATTTTAATAAGGTAATGCTGCCTGGGGGGGGGAGTAAAAGGAAGTTCACAAATAAATAAAAACACATCTCCATTAAATAACTATTAAGGATCTGCATTATGACAAGCCTTATACAATTTGAAACATACTCTTGTGTTGTAAGTACTTTTGTTTGCTACTATATGAAGTTTCTGTAATAGTGATTTTTGAATGTTAAAATGCAAAGGGAATGATTTCTTATATAGAGTACTTAGCTCTTATAAGAACTGGAGGGGCTTTGAAACAATTGTGATCATTGGGGAACTAATTCCAAAGCCAACGTGTGACAAATGACGTAAAGTATGTTTTTTTCCCGAAGTGACTCAATAACTCTAATGCTCCATTTCTTAATCTACAAGGTAGGTTATCTGCCCACCTCAAAGATCTCCTGTGAGGATTACGTTGACATCGAAATAGAAGGTGTTTAGCATAGGACCTGCACCATTTACATGTCTTCATACAGGTTTGCTTATATGCCGTTGATGGCTCCATCATGAGATTGTCCATGAGACGAGAATGGAGTCCAAGGAGCTGGGCCCAGCTTCTCTTTCCCATGGAGAGCATTTAGTAAGTCTGAGACTGTGAGTATAAGGGAATCCAGCCTTTTAAGAGCTGGCATTAAAATATCACAGCGGATGACATTGTTTATTTTATTTATCAAATTTAAACCAGGTGCCACTCTTGATTGGCTTGCCTCAGGGCATGGCTGAAAAATAAAACACTTGTATTAAAATGCAGAAGGCAGAGAGGCAGTAGCAATTGGAACTTGTCACATTATTGGCTCCGAGGTGCCATTTCAAATGTTGTCTTGCATTATGCAATTCATATTTGCCAATTGGAGTTCTGTTGAATCCTGATGGCTTTGTCTTTTCTGAGCCATAGATACCTGAAGGAAAGTTTTGGCATCCTCAGATCTATAGGTAGACAACTCAATTATGTTTCATGGCCCCAATTATACACAGACATCAGGAATCTCTTTATTGTGATAGTACAAAAAGTAGGTGAGCTTCCTATGTTTATTTCTAATATTTTATTGAATGTGGAAAGTGAGAGGCTATTTTGCTGAAAGGATAAAAGGCATGTGAAATGATATAAAATAATGGGAAACTATCTTTATTAAGTCATCCTAGTCATGACATTTTTATTATTATTCATTATTTATTTTAAATTTGTTTCTAAAGTAAAATTCAGATCTGGTGCATGGTATAGAATTTTTCTTTTACTCCTACCTAAGAAGAGTTTGTAGCTATTTCCTGGCGTGCCTACTCTCCAATTCTCCTATTCCTGAGCACCTGTGCAATAGCTGATCTACATTAATTGATGGACCAGCCTGCCTTTATCTTGGACTTGAAAGCCATCCTATAGTAAAGACAAGGTAGATTTATTTTTGTTTATGATTAAATCTCTTTCTCAAGGATTGGGCTACCCCTCACCTATAATTTTAACTACAAAGGGCTCTGTACTGCCTGCTCCAGGAAATAGCAATCCTGCGTTTGTTTCAAAAGGCTATTGTGATCAACTATTATTATAACCACCTTGCAACCATGTCTTTGTGTCACAAGAGATTGTTATGACCAACTTGATATGTCTTGCTTCTGTAACCTCACCTATTTACCTGCCAAATCCTCTATTTGGAAATCCCCTACCTCTGAATTATAAAAACCTTTATCTTGCTCATGTCCAGTGCTGGCTTCTTGAACTATGCCTTAAGGGGAGGCAGTCGGTGTACATGAACTATAAAGCTCATTTTAATTAATTTGGCAATGCCGATTTGGATGGGTGATCTTTTTCCTCGATTTTTTGGCATTCATATTAACCCACTTATTGCTACAAGGTGAGAAGAATTATGAAAATGGTGGCACACAGAAGCCTGTGTATTTGATGACAGCATCATATTGCTAAATCAATCCTGAGACTGTCTACCTTCAGATTTCTTATTAAATATACAATAGTTATGTGCATTGTTCAAGTCTCTGGCAGTTGGCTTCCTGTTACTTACAGACTAACACATTTCTAATGAAGAACTGAGTTCCTTCAGTATCTTATCTGGAGCCTCAGCACTTTGTGTAACATATTATTATAACATTACTGCGAGAGTCAAAAGGTGTGGAAAATGCATTATTTGATCTGAAGATGCCTGCTGTTCCATTGGGCAGAACTTATCCTTAGAACATTAACTGCAGCGAAGAAACAAAGCTTTTAAGTCTTCAGACCCGAAATAGAAGTTTAAAAGTAAGTTATAAATAGGAGGAAGAGGAGGGGATGGGAGCACAACCCTATAATCTTTCTCTTAGAGATCCGAATCTTGTTCTGTGATAGTCGGATGCTGGTATGTACTTACAGCAGGGTGATCATCTCTTTAGTACTCACTGCCATTCATGCAGCTCGCATGGACCAGACTCACAGTGATGCAGCATCATGCCATGGGCTGAGGACCAGGAGAGACACTTATTGCTGTGTCTGCAATTGACTGGCTTCATGACCTCAGGCAAGCCATTCACTCTCCCTGTCTCTGTTGGTCCCATCTGTAAACATAGGATGGGTGATTCTTGCATGAAGCTTTCCTTCAGAGGCTTACTGAAAGGACTGTTGAAAGAACATCTGTGCCTATTAGACAAAACAAAGATGCTACTTTGTAGATGTCAGGATTCCACCTTATCCCCAAGGATCTGGAAAAAAAAAAGAGCCATCTTTAAACAGGCTGCCCAGACCCTTATGTGGCCTGTGATAGTCTCAGAAAAGAATGTCCTAGGACATCAGTTACTGGCTTCCTCTCTGATAACTGCTCGACCACAGAGCAGAAAAGCTGATGTTACTCTGAACTGCACCCTATACTGCACTGAGGGGTTAGGGAGAATTGTCATAACCATAACGGATGAAAGGAAAAGATTGCTTGGCTGTCTAATTTGTGCACTGCCAATTATTAAATTATTAAGGATCCAATTGTAATAGACCTTTTACCAGGAGATTTGTGAAAAATTGCCTAGAGACTTTTGGATCAGGCACTTATTAATTATGTTCGGAATTAGGGTTTTATGGATATCTCCTGACCTTACCCCTTCATTACAATACAATCGTCACCGCTGCTGGGTTCATCACTTCAAAAGCCTTTTTTTATTGAGTGGTTTTATTTATTTATTTTGTCTTTAATGCTTATCTACATATCTATTTATTTATTGTTTTTATCGAGCTATATATTTTTTTCCACTCCCCTGCCTTCCTCTCCTGTCCCCTTCTACCCTCTCTCATGATCCCCATGCTCCCAATTTACTCAAGAGATCATGCCTTTTTCTACTTCCCATGTACATTAGATCTATGTATGTCTCTCTTAGGGCTCTCATTGTTGTCTAGGTTCTTTGGATTATGATTTGTAGACTGGTTTTCTTTGTTTTATGTGTAAAAGTCACTTATGAGTGAGTACATATTATATTTGTCGTCCTGTGTCTGGGTTACCTCACTCAATATGATGTTTTCTAGCTCCATCCATTTGCTGGCAAATTTCAAGATGTCATTGTTTTTTCCACTGTGTTGTACTCTATTTTGTAAATGTACCACATCTTCATTATCCATTCTTTGGTCAAGGGGCATTTATGTTGTTTTTAGATTCTGGCGATGACAAATAATGCTGCTATGAACATAGTTGAGCACAAATTGAGAGATGAAATCAACAAAATAGAAACAAAGAAAACAATACAAAGAATCAATGAGACCAGAATTGGTTCTTCGAGAAAATCAACAAACCAGACAAACCTTTATCCAAACTAACCAAAGGGCAGAGAGAGAATATCCAAATTAACAAAATTAGAATGAAAAGGGGGACATAACAACAAACATGGAGGAAATCCAGACAATCATCAGGTCATACTTCAAAAACCTGTACTCCACAAAATTGGAAAACTTGAAGGAAATGGACAATTTTCTGGATAAATATCACTTTCTAAATTAAATCAGGACCAGATAAGCAAATCAAACAGACTTATAACTGCTAAAGAAATAGAAACAGTCATCAGGTCAAAATTTTTAATTTTTAAATTCTATTATTTCTTTTCCCAAACTATTGGTATTTACCCACTACTTATAATTTAAGGACAAAATACAACCTAAACATTCAAAAGTCTCACAACATGATATACATTCAATCTTCCTTATACACTAAATAATTTTCTTTGCTTAAATTACACTTTCTTTTGTACCCATTGAAGTGGGAAGGCCTAGCACACTTCAGTGATGGCATCCTTGGGAAGGTGACCCATGTTGTCTTAGTGAGCAGGGTGAGGATACCAGGATGGCAAAGAGTGGGCAACCATGGACAGCAGGCCAATAAGTAGGATGGGTTCCTCCGTGTTCTCAGCTTCAGTTCTTGCTTCTCTGCCTTGATCTCCTGCCCTGGCTCCCTTCAGTCGTGGAGTATGAGCTGTAAGCTAAAGTGAATCTCTTCTTCCTCTTTTTCTTTCCTGCTTTTGGTCAAGGTATTTTTGTCATAGCAACAGAAAGATTAACACATTTTTATTTTTGGACGTTTGGTTAAATTCTCCTGTGTGTAGTCATCCATTTATAATATATTATAGTAGTAGAAATGAAATAGTAATTAAAACATGAGTAAAAAATTGATATCAAAGTGTTTCTTTTTTATTTTGAGTGATTTCCAACCATGATAGAGTCATGAGATGGAGGAAGAAAATGGATACACAGTGTCCCTATGATACCTGAACTCAAAGCCACCCAAAATCTCATGACTTGAAACGTGATGACAGCTGAACAGAATCGTATGCATAAAAGCCGTGTAAAGGGAAAGTCGTCTCAGGAAACAATTGCTCTAAGTATAATAAGCTAATATTTATTCTGTGAGTGCAAAGCTCAACATTTTGGCAAGCAAAAATATTTAATAGATTAATCAAAACGACTCCCAAATAAACAATTATCATTAACACCCACTGAACTTCCTTAATGTGACGTGCTCTGTTTTGAGCGAATCACACTCATCTTCTCTCACAGGCCTCCAGAAGCTTTATGTTCAAAGTAGGTGTTCCTCTGTCCATCTCCCATGAAAGGAAGACTGAGGTCTGGCAGCTGACGGGAAAATAGTAGGACGGAATTGTGCCCAGCAATCTTGCTGCCCAGCTCTCCAGAGATCGAAGCCTTCCCATGCAATTTTGGGGGTTTGAAAGCTCAGAAATGTCTAGGTTGGAAATAGAAAAAGTGTGTGCTCTGCTGTGTGTGGTGAGGACGGAAGTGTGACGCCTGTAAGTCCAGAGAGATGCTCATATTTCCTCCGTACCAGGGCGGAGCAATGTATCAGTCACACAAGTCAGTGCCATTACTTCCTTTCTGCTGGTCTGTTTCTCTCAGGAATCCACCGTCCAACAACAGCAACACCCTCAGACAATAAGGATGCTTAACTTAAACTCAGGCCGGAAGAGATGAAGTGCGGGGCTCTCTGTTTGTGGCTTTGCATGAAAGATGAATAACCAAGAGGGAATGTTCACCCTGGCTGTCAGTGTAGTGGGTTTTAAAATGTGACTTCATTCTGTTCAGAGGAGTCGAAATATGTTCAAGGACTTATCTATGATGTCTGCAGATACAAACCTGAGAGTGAAGCAAAAGTAAAATTTAAGTAAGGCAGCTCAGCTAGGAAATTAAAACATTCTTTTTTTTTTTTTTTTTTTTTTTTTTTTTTTTTTTTTTTTTTTAATGAATCCCTTTCAGCCAGGGTGACATCATTATGCAATCATTGCAAACAATTTGTTTTATAGGATCAGAACAAACCCCTGAAATTGACTTCTATTTCCTTTTCTAAAGGAGATAAATTGAGGCCGGGAGCTGAAATGCTAATATTCAGCCAGATAAGAAGTGTATTTGCTTCGTGACAGACCCCTTGAAATGGGTTTTGTTAAGATGAATGCTCCGCATTCACGGGAAGAGTGGCGCGGCTGGGTCCTCCTGGCAGTAAATCCAGCCCTTCCATTTTGACTGGGATGTTTATCATCTCGCCACTTGTGCGCTCTGTGCCGCGGAGGGGGCGGGGACGAGGCTGTAGTTCGTTTTGCAAGCGGCTGGTGTCATCCCATTACCGCCAAAAGGAGATGGTGCCTGCTTCTATTTGAACGTTTAATACATTAGTCTGTAATTTTTGTCTTGGAGGTAATGAGGCCTGACAGCTTTAGCTGGTGCATGCTAACGAACCCACACTGGTTTCTTTGAAGTTCTTCGTTGCCAAATTCATAAAGGAAGAAAGGGCTGTTTGGAGATGACAGTAAACATGCTTCATTTTCTAAGACGTAGTAGCTAACAACCTGAAACACTGAAGTGTTGTTCTGAGCTGTAGATAAACCAATCTGAGCTATGTTAGAACTGCTGATGATTTGGATGTCTTTGCTTTTTTTTTTTTTTTTTATGTTTGCTTGTTCATTTATTTATCCCTGTTTTGCTTGGTGTGTGTGTGTGTGTGTGTGTGTGTGTGTGTGTGTGTGTATGGGTGGTGTGGTGTCAGGGGCAGGGGTGTGTGAGGGGACCTCAGGGGATTAAATGACTTAATTCTCCTAGTTTGACAATGATAATTACAGCGATGACCACGCTGAGAGGGACGTTCTCCAAATATTTTCCTTCACCTTCCAAAGTCAAAGAAAATAAACAGGATGGTTCTTAGAAAGGCCTGCTGGCTGCACAGCAACGCCATTTCACACACTGGACCAACTGCCACAGACAACAGAGGAGACACACTCTGTCCCCAGGAGCGGGTCACTAGAGTATCCTGGGTTTTCAGGGGCAAGGTACGAAGGACAGCGATGTAACCAGGGATGCTTTGGAAAAGTTATTTTTAAAACCGTGCTGACAATTAACTGGTTCTTAAGCATAATTAATGAAGAAATCCACAGTAGGAATCATTTTTTTAGCTGAAATTAGCTGACAGCCCAAGGCTCATGGAGAGTGCCTGGCATTTGAAGTATGGACTCTTGCCAAATCTGACAACAAATGCATTTTCTAGGTAAACTCCCTTTTAAGTATTCTTGAGCCTTGTCAACTAGGGCATTGAAAAAAAAAAAGGAACCTACTGTTCAGACACAAAGCACCTCTCTTTGAAAGTTGTTCACTCCTAATTGCAAAGTCTATACAAAGGAAGACCAGAAGAGAAGCTATGAACAGAAGTGTGTTTCAGAGGACTGTCCTCGCCACTGAGAACAGTGGCACGTGCCTTTAACGCAACGCACCACCCCTGTGCTCTCCCTTACTCAAGGATATAAGTCTTTTACCAGGAAATAGAGGAATTAAGTGATCAGGTAAGGCATAGAATTACATCAGAAGTACATTGTTTTTCTAATAGAAAATACATTTGAAATGATTTTCTCCTTAATCACATTTCCCTTTACAGCAGATTACACATGGCTGTTTAGAAAATTGCTTGTGAGAGTTGCTAATGTTTTAGAGTCTGTCACTTGATGGAGCAGGCCAGAAGATATTATAATATGTCTCTAGGAGATGTAAGAGGACTCCCATCAAATGACTTAGAGTTGATAATCAAGCATGACTACTGAAGGCAGTCATTGTCAGAACATTTTCATATTGTCTTCTGCCTGGACACTTAACTCTGAAATCACACAAACTTTCTTCGGCATTCTTTGTCTCATGTCAAATAAGGACGGTCATCTTAAGTAATCTCCCCCACCACAGTGTTCACCTTGCAGAAATGCATAACCATACTTCAAAGTCATATTCATAATTTAGTTTACTTTATCTGATCCACATTTGAAGTTAACTTGAAAGCGGTTGTTGAGACCTACTTTCCTCTTCTGAGATGCTGCCGTGGCTCTTCCAGTCGTTGATAAGCGGGATTCAGAGGCTGCCAGGGAATATCTAGTAGGAGTCCATACATAGTCAGACTTGAAGGAAAGCTGGGGACAGGCTCTCTGCTGATTTAGAAAATAGAGGGAAGGCAACTGTCCTGCTCTCTCATCACAAAGACACAGAGGGAGGAGTTGGAGTTGTATGTTTTCTTCCTGCACGGATGATAAATGCAAGGGTGAATTAAGAAGATGTATAATTGCCTGCATCTTGGTTATTATGCTATTCCAGGTGCCCATTTCTGAAAAAAAAAAAGGAGATCTAGACTGCTTACGGAGTGTGACTATTAGCATGAGGACATGAGTGATCTTAGGTCACTTGCCTTCCGCACCTAATCAATCTCACAGGAGAGTAGAAACTTCAACAGGCGGTAGCCTTCTACTCCTTGGAAAGAACAGTCTTTCTATAGGAGGAAAAAAATGACGTAAGGCTCTCAAATGTGTAAATGTATCCTTCTTGGACAAAGCAGAATGAAATTAGTAACATTCCTGGTTATTATTTATTACAGGGATGAAAAATATTAATAAGTACTGAATTACGAAGTTGTCAGAAAAGAATGCGTTTATGAAGAAAAAGATTGCATCACAGTGATCCATAAACATTGGGCACTGATACCTGGAGTCAGACTAAGGAACAGTGTGCATAGCTGCATCTTCATTGACCGCAAGTCTCATTTCTCCCTCCTTCCCATCACTCTCTTTCCTCTTTTTATTTCTAGGCTCATTCACATTTTGTTCCTAGGTTCCATGTATCAAAGCTCCTTTGGGAGGGCCAGGGGGAAGCAATGAACTGTCAGGTATGGCTCCTTCAATCATCAAGTGTCCAGTTGTGTTGGGAGGGCAGGTGATTAGCAGTGATGAGTGTTTCAAAGGAGTGCTGTGGGCCTGTGTAGGAAGAGGTCCTAAAGAACAGCATTGGTTCTGCTACAGGCATTCTTTGTCGAGCCCATAAATCTCATCAGCAGTTTTTCACAGAGTAACAATTACCAGCTTATCGCTACTTAGATGTCAATGGTGGTGATGTCTCGTTTCTCGTTGTTCTGTAACCCTACTCTCACTCCAGAAATCCCTTCCCTTTCAGCCCTGGATTTAGCTCTATGACAGAGCATTTCTTTAGCATGCACAAGGCCTGGCTGGTTTCCATCTTTATCAACACACAGCCACACCCCACACCATTGGTTCCCCACTCTGCCCCTGTTTAGAGTATGCTCTTGTTTTCCTGACCTTGCTAATATTAAGTTCATATTTGAGATCCTTTTTGTTTTACATATTTGACTGTTTCCCTTCTGTGCAAAAAAAGCAGAACTGCGATTAGCACCTGTATTTATTCACTAACTGGCTTATTCAGCAAATCTTCTCGGAGGACGTGTAATCAATAAGTGTGTAAGGAATATGGGATATGCTCACAGTGATTTAGACTTTGCCTTTGATGTTCTGGTTCTCCTGTTAATAGTCTGATTCTCTTCTGCTTCTTCGCTACTTCATATCATTTGAACACATGGCCCAGCGCTGCTCTTGTTCGGTATTCTTCCACCATTCCAGTTAATCAGTGTCCTCCGTTGATGGCCTTGAACTCTGAAACAGAATCGTCATTTTTTGCCATATCTTCACGAATTGTCAAGGATCATGCTGTCACACATATGAGGCAATGAATGCTTTCCAAAGACTTGAAGATCTTACACTTTCTTTATTTCTCCCTCTGAATAAGCAGCACTTGATTTGTTTCTACACAGCAGAAGGGACTGGGAAAAAAAAAGTGGTAATAGTTGTTCGGTAGATTTATTTCTAACCTTTTAACTGAGCTTCAAGAATGTTTGTATTAATCACAAGTATTCTTTTATCCACTTCATAATCATAATCTTTAAACTTTTTGTTACTTTATCGGAAAACTATTTTCTAAGATTATTGAGTGACTATTTTAAGTGGAATATTAAACTTATGAATTAAGCTTATGAACATGTTAAGGGATGGTCTGAGGGCTTTGTTTTGACCAATTAAGAGTTTAAAGATGATGAACAACAGTATATGTAACCATAAAACTCTCAATTGGTTAGTTACAATGTTAAAATTAATAGTTCACTCAGAATCTTAATGGAGCATGCTACTAATTTGATCCTAACTATGATTTATTGCTTTGAATAAGTTTTGAAGATTCATATTTGAAATAATGTACTGAAAAAAATTTAGTGACTATGTTAAAATTTGATTACACAATATATCATTTATTTAATTAAGTCAGGAGAAATGAAGTTTCTTTTATTATAGATCTAGTCTCTTTTAAAAGCAATGAAATTTAGTTTATAGCTAAGTTAATTTCATACCATATTTTCTTGAAATGTAACCTAGCTGCTGTCTAATGATAGAAATGCTTAAGTTCACTAATGGTAGCAGTTTTAAATATGACATTATTATTATGTTGATGAATATTAAGTTGGTCTGTACAAGAGAAGCTGATGATTTACTGACATTAGACAAACATTTTATATATATATATATATATATATATATATATATATATATATGTATGTTTTGCAGAAAAGTACAGGCATCCTTCCTTTGTGCAATAGACTAGACCTGTCACAATTCACTGAAAATTACATAAATATTAATTATGAAGATGATCTTATCACTGCATCTATATAAAACAATGCATTGGAATTCAATTATACGACATTTTTGGAAAATATTGTTGCAGTTGCTTCACTTTAGAGTAAAATGCAACACCAGAGTCTAGAATTTGAGATCTGTATCAGAATAAGTTTTCCTTTAAGCTGAGATGGCTACCTGCTTGCTCTGTCCTCACATGCCCTCTCTGCTGTATGCTCTCCATCCTGGCAAGAATGCTAATCGTTCTCAGTTAGGTCTCTACCCCATCTGACGTTTGTTAGATCACTCAAGGTGCAATCTCTGAAAGTAGTCAACTTGGGCTTATGTTAAACTTATGAACTTTATAAGAAGACAATTTAAACTCTTCCCTCTACTGTTATGTTTATCAGTGTAAAACAGGAGGTCTGTTGTCACAGCATAGATTTTTGGAGCTTATTAATTCAATACAGTTTTGTTGAAATGAGGTATTGTATTTATATAGCTGTTTTACTCTTTCGTTGGTTTAAGAAAAGGACATACGGTTACAATATGAATGTTGAAGGCATTCATTCTTATTCTTTGTTCACTTTCTTTAAAATCAAAATATAAAAAGAAATCTGTTAAACAGAGCTTCAGGGCTAGAGAGATGGTTCAGCAGATTAGAATACTGCTTTGGCAGAGGTCACAGGTTTGGTTCCCAGGACCCACTTGGTGGGTTTACCATCATCAATAACTCCAGTTCCAAGGACCAGTCATACTCTGCTGGTCTCTGTGGGCATTAAGCACACTTATGGTACACATATACATGCCCGTGTGCACACACACAGGAAAACCCTCATACACCTAAAATCAAAATAAATAAATCTTAAAACCACCACCACAACAACAACCCAGAAATGGTCAATTAGATTTCCATTTTTTGTCTAGATATAGTGATGTGTCAGATGAAATATTAAAAAAAAAATCTAATCCACATCTGAGTGCACACAAATAAAAACACTTGGATTCAGAAAACTGCTGACTGTATTGAAAATACTGACTCTAGAGTATGTTCTCTGAGGATGGGGTTCACCATGGCAAGCCTTTTCTCTTATGATGCTCTTGAGTTTAGAGATACTTTTTACTGTGTGCAGATCAGGATCTTCCCAGAGTAGGTATCTGAGTAGTGACCTGTGGAAGCTCTTATTTTGCGACGAGGGCTGACAGTCCATATCGTTCATTGCTTAGGGTTGAATAGGAAAGGAAACCATTGCTCCTGAGCATTTGTAAAGGAGGGAGAAGATTCCCATGGTGTGAATAAAGGTGGGATGGACCTAAGGCTTGTATCTCCCCCATGCCCAAACTTCTATGCTACAATCTTAATATGCTGTGGTGGTGGTGGTGGTTAGTGTTGTCTATTTGAAAGGATCTGGGAACACCTGGTGGGCATCTATCTTGATTGAGTTAATTGAAGGGGAAGAAGACCTGCCCACTGTGGGCAGTACCCAGCATTCCTGAGCTGGGTTCCTGGACTGTGAAAAGCTGTTGTTTTGACTTATTGACCATGTCCTTTGACTTATAGAAGCTTCTCAGTTTCAAGGGATCCTCTTTATTAATTGTTGCTCTCAGTGTCTGTGCTACTGGTATTAGATTTAGGAAACTGTCTCCAGTGGGCATGCATTCAAGGCTAACAATTCCCACTAATTTTTTCTATTAGGTTCTGTGTAACTGGATTTATGTTGAGGTCTTTGGTCCATTTGGATTTGAGTTTTCTGCATGGGGATAGATGTGAATCTATTTGCATTCTTCCACATGTTGACATCCAGTTTTGCCCCAGGAATGGGAAATAGTTAAGATCCCCTAAGGTAGCCGGGCGGTGGTGGCGCACGCCTTTAATCCCAGCACTCGGGAGGCAGAGGCAGACGGATCTCTGTGAGTTCGAGGCCAGCCTGGTCTACAAGAGCTAGTTCCAGGACAGGCTCCAAAGCTACAGAGAAACCCTGTCTCGAAAAACCAAAAAAAAAAAAAAAAAAAAAAAAAAAAAAAAAAAAACCAAAAAAAAGCAAACAAAACAACAACAACAACAACAACAAAAAGATCCCCTAGGTAAACTTGGAGGATGGTAGAAAGGAGGGGATGGGGTTTGGGAACATGAAGGTTCCATATAGCCAAGTTGAGGAAGAAGAGAGAGGTAAGGGAAAAGATATCTTAATAAAGGGAGCTGCTATGGGGTTAGGGAGCAACTTGGTGCTAGGGAACCCACAAGAATCCACAAGAATGACCTCAGCTAAGACTCCTAGCAATAGTGGAGAGGGTACCTGAACTGGCCTTCCCCTATAATCAGATTAATGACTACCGTAATTGTCATCATAGAACCTACATTCAGTAACTGATGGAAGCAGTGATTCACAGTCAAATGCTGGGCTCAGCTCCTGGAGTTTAGTTAACAAGAGAGAGAAGAGATCATATGAGAAATGGAGGTCAAGATCAAGATTGGGAAAACCGCAAAGACAGATGACCTGAGCTAGTGGGAGCTCTGGGATTCTGGACTGATAGCTGGGGAATCTGCATGAGACTGAATGAGGCCCTTTGAATGTGAGTGACAGTTATGTGGCTTCATCTGTTGAGAGAACGCCTGGCAGTGGGACTAAGACTTATCCTGGGTGCATGAACTGGCTTTTTGGAGCCCATTCTCTATCAGCCTTGGTACAAGGGGAGGGGCTTGGTCCTACCTCAACTTGGTATGCCAGACTTTGTTTACTCCCTAAGAGAGGCCTTACCCCCTCTTAGGAGTGGATGGGGAGAGGTGGGGGAGTGGAGAAAATGGAGGAAGGGGGAACTCGTGTTGGTATGTAAAATGAAAAAAATAATTTTAAAGTAAAAATATTCTGAAGAAGGGTTTCTAGGAAGAACGAAATCTAAAATGTGGTACATTCTTATTCATTGTGATTCCCTTCCATTAACTTGCCATGAGTACTGATTAACAAATGATGAGAATCTCTCACATAGTAAATAAAGTTAATTTTCTGAGAAGCTCTGCTTAATAACTGTTCTAGAAGCCAATCATTAAAAACCTCACTATTTTGTTTCTGTTTAAGGACACCTTACGTATGTTTCCTCCTTATTGAACTCATGGCCAACAGTACTGTAACTCTGGCCTGAGCAGAATTTTTGTCTCACGTGCTTTTGCTCTTGAAGGCGTATCATAGCCTCCTGCTACACAGAAACACTGCAGTGAACTTCAGCATTATGGGTGGGTGAGGAGGGGGGCAGATCTGGAAGAACCTGAGAAAGGAGAAACCATGATCAGAATACAATGTGTAATAATTATTTTAATAATGCATAATATCATTTGATAGAATATGGAATAAGCAAGGCAGAAGTGATACTATGTAATTCTTAACAGGAAATATTGTGGACATGCAATATCCTGGTTAAAGAAAACAGTTAGTATAGTGATTGATCATAGATTTTTGTTAAGGGAAATATGTTCTTGAGTATTTCTTTACTTACAGTGCTTTAAATCAGTTCTTCTTAACTTATAGAAAAATACAGAGTAAGTTCAAATGATAAGTTTGAAATGGCAAAATTAAGCAGGAGCAATAAAACTAAAAGACAAACTACAAAAACAAGGGTACAGTCAGAATTTCAAATATTTCAATAATCAAAGTAAACTTAAATACAGTGTCTTTTCTGCTACGAAGATGTCAGGTTTATCTGTAGATTTTAAAAGCACAACTAGCTTCTACAAATAAAGCTATGGTAAGATTGTAAGTAGAGTGGTGCTGAGAGGAAAGTAGGGAAATAGTCCCAGGACTTGCTGTTGGCATATGAAGGTCAGATACAAGTACTTCTAAGACAAGGAAGTGTTTCTAGGGAAGGCAAAACACACAAAAATCACCACACTCATAGGTAAACAATATTAATAAGAAACATTCCAAAATGTGTTTCCAATAATGGCTCCATTATGTATGTAGTGACTAAATACTCTGCTCACCAAGATATTGAAAACTTTTAAACATCCATGCTGCTGAAAATATGATTTTAAGAAACATAAATCATAAAATGATTAGCCGTGTGGAGATAAATGTACACATTTATGACTGTTACAGGAGATGCTCTCTCTAATAGAAAATGAATCAAAGATCATGAATACAGATGATGGTGAAAACAATAATTGAATGATCATATTTAATTGTTATGAATTCAATTATGAAATCCACGCAGAGAGTAAAAGAGTTCTTCCAAATACAGCAGTAAAATCATTGAAAACAGTGTAAGCTATTGAGCAAGTTTGAATCTCTTTCACGCAATCTATGCATGCCTGCTCATATTACTATAGATATGTTAGCATCAGCAGTGAGACAAATATGAAGTGGCACTTACTGGATTATCACTAAATACATCTTTAAGAATTCAAAGTCAACAAAGAAGTATAATGGTAAATACATATACTTCATTAACCAAGAAAATACTAAATGGCAAAAAAATATAGACTACAACTATATGTGGTGATTAGTACAGTGAACACTAGTTAAAAGTGATGACAGCATGTGCTCTGTGAACTCTATACGGTATCTGTTACATGTTCTATTATATGATGTACTTATGAATGTTTAAAAATGAAAGAAAAAACAAAGGAGGAAAGAAGGAAGGATGGAAGGAAGGAAGGAACAACAATGAACCATTCATAACATCATAGGACTGAGGAGTCACAAAATATGTTTGAATTCAACCTACATGTTGGAGTTTGCTAATTTGATTTACTGGTTTATATGGTCTTTAATTTTTATAACATCAAAATATCACTGAAGATTAATGAGCTCAGCTTGCAACATAAAAATTGATCAAAGAATGAATTAAAAAGAGCATAAAATTCTAAAAAACAAATTAAATTTAAAATATATCCAATATGAAGATTGGCATATGCACAAAATGGCTCATCTGAACTGGTTAATGAAACTGAACTAGTGCATCTAAGCTTTATCTAAGTGACACAAGCAGAAATGTCAGACCAAAATAGCACAGTTATTTAATTGAAATATATTCTGAGGTATTCTTCAATATGAATATACTATAGCTGCAGATTGGGTTCCATTCTGGGAATTAAGGAACACAAATAATGTGTTAGTTATTGTGAAAAGGAACCCTTTACACATGGTCTGGCCTACAATATAAAATAAAAGGAAGTGTTTCTTCCAGGGTTTGTGTATAGTTTGACATCATCATGATTACCGTGAAGGAAATACTTTGGCTTAATTTTTTAAAATATTGTCAAACATCAAGAGAATTTTTGGTGTGTGTGTGTGTGTGCGCGCGCGTGTGCGTGCATGTAGTGGATGCATTTGAGTGCATAGGGTGTCCACGGCCATGAGTACATATGGAGATCAGGTGTCTCCCTCTGTTGCCACTCTCTTCCTTAGCCATTTCCTCCCGTGACAGGGTCTCTCGTGGAACCATATGCTCACCATTTTGCAAACTGAGCTCTTGGGATATGCTTGTTGATGCCCACTGAAGGAAGCCACACCTGGCTTCTTTTATAGGTGCTGCATATTCATATTGAGGTCATTGTGCTTTTAGACTCTTGTAGCCTTCTCCTCAACCTTAATAAAACTGCTAAGAATGTCTAGAAATAAGCAAAATATACTTCTTTAAAAATATTGCACATTTGGTGTATAACTATTTCATTTGTAACAAGAGACAGAGACCAAATTTGGCACTTTGTTCATAGTGGAGAAAAATTTAACGTGATTAATGACCTCATGGACATAAAGCCTTCAAATATCTAGAAATAAACTTAAAAGAAATAGGCACAAAAGGTGAAAGTATTAAGAAGAAAAAAGCAGAGCATTATGGGAAAGGAAGATGCTGGATGCTCCTGATTCATGTGAACCATATTACAAGAAAAGAGACACAGGGAGGAGATGTGGCTGTGAAGTGGGGGATAGAGTACATGATCTTATTGGCCTTGGCAAGTCCTTTATATTATATAGGGTTATGTCTTTACAGCACAATGAAGGGATATGCAAGGGTTTTAACATTTGAAGAATCTTCCTTGATGCTGAATGGAGAGTGATTTTACAGAGAAGAGCACGAGTTAGGAAGATGGATGGCAATGAGTATGAGATGACCAATGACCTGGCTAGAATTGCAAGGTTGAAGATAGATACATGTCGACAGATTTTAGGAAGCAATATGCAAGTAGAATTGACAGGGCTTGCAGATTTTTCTCTAGGAAGATCAGTGAATCCCCATTTAAGATGTTTTTTATGTCCCTTTTCTCCCCTTTTATTTCTTTTTCATTTTCCTTCGTTCCTTCATTTGTTCATTCATTCCTTCATTATTTTCTTCTTTTTTAGAGCCACCCTCTTTCCATCTCCTCTCCCCTCTCTTCTGCATCTTTCTCAATTCTAGGGACTAAACTTTGCATGGCCAACTGTGTCCTACCAATCCAGATCTTTTTTGTAGTTTTCATTTTGAGACAAGTTCTTACTGAATGCCCAGATTGGTTTTCAACTTAGTCTGTCACCCAGGCTGGCTTGAAATTAGGGACCCACCTGCATCAGCCTCTGTAATAGCTGGGCTGTAAGCATGTATCACCAGGTCTTGTCTAAAGCTTTATCCTACATAGTAGTGAGGAAAAAGTCAGCCACTGAAAGTGGTAAGGTTGATAGTTCTTTAACCATGGACTTTACATTACGAATACCTTCTAAAAATATGTTAAATTTTATTGTAAACTCTCTAAAGATCAATTCACTTGGAGTTAAGTAGAACTCAAACATCTTTCTTATTTTTCAACTAACTAGTTTGTTTGGACAAGACATTAGCTGCCTAGTTGGGGAGGAGATAGAACACACACTGTATTTGATGTTGACTGTGGCAAATTTGAAGTACAAAGCCATTCTTCTACTTAAAAAAAAGGTTAGAAATTATAAAACCAAATCTGGTGAATAACAGGTCTTGGCTGTGCAAAAGGGGTGTGAAGCCAGATGAAGTTATTACACAGGCATGATTATGATAATGAATGATGGAATCAAAGGTGGATTTGGGCAAGAAACACAAGGTAATGATAGTCTGGTGAATATATCTGACTGTTTAATGTCAAGCTAATCCGAGATTTGAGGGAGAAGTGAGGGCTTGATCTAAGAGTGACACAGATACCTGCTTCTAAGTCAGAAAATCAGCAGTTACAATGCCTATAAATTAAAAGGAGCTCTTAAGGAACATTTGCTAACTAAACTAGTAAAGGGACGAGACATTGCAAAAGAGAGGGGATTTCACCTTCCGTATATTAGTGATTATTTTATCAATACTATTTTCAACTATTTCTCTTGATTTTTGAGATTATAATGTGATTTCATCATTTTCACCACTTCCCTTCTTTACCTCCCTCAAACCCTCCCATACATCTCTCCTTGTTCTCTTTCAATTCGTGGTCTCTTTTTTATTATTTGTTCTGATGCGACACAACACACTCCTAAATACAACAAGATCTCTGGGTAAAGTCTCATCAACATTACTGGCTAAAAATAAGCAGAAAAAGACAACAATACACATGCTGAAGTGGAAGAGGGAAGCCAAAGAGTCTGCAACCCTACATAATGAACAGCAACCAACTAAAGAATTTTGAGAACTATAGGGGTGTGATGATGTACACCTTTAATCTCAGAACCTGGGAAGCTGAGGGAGCAGGATCTCTGTGAGTTCAAGGCCAGTCTGGACTACATAGTGAGTTCCAGGACTATGTAGAGAGACCCTATCAAAAATCAATCAATTGACAGATCAGTCAATGAAATCAAATCAAATCAAAACACCAACCAAAAGAACACTGAGAGCTACAGAAATAGTATTTCCTTGAGACCTGAGATGAGCAAACCAATTGGCTACCCAATATGGAATGGTCTGTTCTGAAAACATACATACTAGCAAGATTATCACCATTATTTTAAGGTGCTTCCTAGGGAGAGTTTATGTATGGCTCTGGTGCACATTTAGATATATATGCATTTCCTTAATTACCACAAAATTCGAAAACTGTTAGAAAGACCAGACGTCATCATCTGTCACCCCAGGATCTACCTATAGCCCTAAGAAGTAGACTCAGTTCTATCAGTTCTGTGGAATGCAGTTTGTTTGGTATGTGCAGGAGGGAATCCGGACCCTTGGGCTGTTTGTTCATTGGTTTACCTCTGCACGACTTAGTGGTCTGGAAGCAGAAATGCTGTAATCCTGCGACTTGACCTGTATCCTAGCTCTGCTACTTACAAGAGTGTTTGCTTTGAGCAAGTTGCAAAAGCAAGCTGCTCTCTTGATGACTGACTGTAGATAGAGTATACCCTGATGCCCAGCCAAGATTCATATAGGAGAGCCATCATGTGACCATGTGCACTTTGATATACATAAAAATGTTTCAAGATTATTTTTCAAAAACACCCATTGGATTACATCAGTTACCTACTTCAAAACCTCCAACAAGTTTTTGTAGGTCCAGAATCAAATGAAACTCCTTCTCATCACCTCTCTCCTCTTCCTCTCCACTTTCATCCCCAGGCTACTCTCCCCCTTCCGATCTGGGAAGGTCAGTGCTCCAATCTCTCCCAGCCACTGACATTTGTAAAGGTTTATGCTCCACAGCACCAACACTCCTTGGGCTTCATTTGTGATCATAACATCCCCTGTGCATTCAATTGAGCTTCACTTGCCCTTTTTCTTAGTGCTCCACATTTGAAAATAAGTAGGAACACCCCTGGCCTCACATTAAATAAAAGCACAGCTTGAAGCAGGAGCTTCTCAGAAGCAGAATAAAACACTTCAGTATTTAAAAGTTAATCAGCATTTTAATTACCGTGCTTTAAGCTTTTCTTTAAAAGGAGAAGCAAAACACATTCATGCTGACAAACCAAGTTTGAGCCTGATGTCAGTGAAAATGTCAATTAAAAACCTTGAAAGGGAAACCAGAAGCTGGCCAGAGATGAGGAATCTGCTGGGAGCTGCTTCCACAGCTGAAGGCCTGTGCCTGTGTGAGGCTTGGGGCTCCCACATCCCCAGAAACCCAAGGCGGGGGTTTTGCTGGATGTTTTGGAAGAGCAGCAGCAAGGCTGCATCAGCCTTGTTCTGCCAGCAGAACCTTTTGTCTCTGGCATGCTAGAAGCTAAGCTGGCTGCAAAGGAAAATGACAGGAGCTCATGAAAATGTGGGCTTTGATTAAACCATCACTCGAAATAGAGCCACGCTTACTCCTTCACAATCTGGAGCTGAAGTTCAAGGTGGAAAGGAACCCAAGAATTCCCCATTCCCCTGCCTCCTTTAAATAATGCCTTGTTTAAAAGAATCCCCCCCCCACCTTTTTTGTGCAGTTTTGACAGTTCGCAACCCAGCGGGCAGTTTGTTTCCTGTCAGCTCTCCCAGCCCTTTCCTGGCAGCCTGAACTATTTCACTGTGAATGCTACTTGGCTGGGAAGCCTTGACTTGGAAATTCTTCAGGGTCATAGAGGCCTAAGTATCTGCAGCTTTAACGCAGAGAGATTTGAAAATGAGAAACAGCCTGTTTCTTTTTCTTGGGCAGTGGAAATATCCTAGGGCTGTTCGTTATTTTGTACTTTGTTGATCAATTTTTCATATGCAGTTGATTTAGCCGGTTTGTTAATCCGTTTCTCTTTGGGAAGCAGTGTCACACCCTACATTTCCACACTGTCATGCTGTGGGTAGCATTGTTCCCTGTGTGGTCATCAGTTCCACAACCCAGTGAAAAGATTTGACGGGGACAGACAAAGGGTCTCTGTGAAATCCCCCTTTCTTTCTTTCTTTCTTTCTTTCTTTCTTTCTTTCTTTCTTTCTTTCTTTCTTTCTTTCTTTCTTTCTTTCCCTTCCTTCCTTCCTTCCTTCCTCCTTCCTTCCTTCCTTCCTTCCTTCCTTCCTTCCTTCCTTCCTTCCTTCCTTCCTTTTTCTTTCTTTCTAAGAAAAAATGTTTGTTTCTATTTTTGAATGTTTTTGTGTGTGAGTGTGAGTGACTCTGTGTGTGTGTGTGTGTATGTGTGTATGTGTGTGTGTATGTGTGTATGTGTGTATGTGTGTGTATGTGTGTATGTGTGTGTGTATGTGTGTATGTGTGTGTATGTGTGTATGTGTGTATGTGTGTGTGTATGTGTGTATGTGTGTATGTGTGTGTATGTGTGTATGTGTGTATGTGTGTATGTGTGTGTGTATGTGTGTATGTGTGTGTATGTGTGTGTATGTGTGTATGTGTGTGTGTATGTGTGTATGTGTGTGTGTATGTGTGTATGTGTGTATGTGTGTGTATGTGTGTGTATGTGTGTATGTGTGTGTGTATGTGTGTATGTGTGTGTGTATGTGTGTATGTGTGTATGTGTGTGTATGTGTGTATGTGTGTGTGTATGTGTGTATGTGTGTGTGTGTATGTGTGTATGTGTGTGTGTGTGTGTGTGTGTGTGAGAGAGAGAGAGAGAGAGAGAGAGAGAGAGAGAGAGAGAACGTACATGTCTGCAGGTGTGTGCTCTATCCCATCAGAGGCTAGAGAAGGGCTCCAGGTGTCTTGCTTTAGATGTTCTGCTTTCTCATCCTGTCTCATTCCACTGTGGCAGGGTCTTTTATGAACATGGAGCTATACAGGAAGCCAGTAATTGTCATCCTTCTGTCTCCATGCCCCATAGTTCTAGGTTATGGGCATGCAAGGCCATACTTGGTTTTTACCATGGATACTCAGGATTTGAACTCAGGTCTTTATTCTTGCACAGCAATGGCTATACCTGGTGATTGTTATCTTGACCTCTTAAATCCTGATTCCTAGAGACTGGTCAACATGACCTAATCATAGTTCAGATTTTTTTTTCTTAACATAGGGAAACATTATTACCCCCACTCTGGTTGTCTTAGAACTCACTACGTAGACCAGGTTGGCTATCTTGGGGTTCAAGAAGTCTGCGCTAGATGTGAAGAAGACAAGATTTTTATAAGTCAGGGGTAGGAGATTTCCAAATGGGGGATTTGGTGGGCAAAATAATTGGGGTTACAGGAGCAGAGCATTAAAAAAAACCTAGTTAGTCCCTCCTAAAGCAAAGACATGGTTGCAATTGGGCATAACAAGGTAGTCATAACAAGCAACCTTATAACCTTTTGAAACAAAGGAAGATGGTTTCAAGATGGTTATAAACAATACTTTGAAAAAAAAAACCCATGATTGCCATTCTTGGAATAGGCAGTACAGAACCATTTGTAGAATCATTGAAAAGCAAAGGTTTAGTCATAACAAGAAAGAATCTAGTTTGTTTTTACTATAAATGACTTCTTAGCCTACAATGGAGATAGGTTGTTTTTTCACAGACCCTGATGAAAAATATTCTAAGGATCACAAGTATACATGATTACTGTGCGAAGCTAATTAAAAACAGTCAAAGCAATGAAGGACGGAATTAGTAACTTCCACTGCCACTGTCTAATAATTGCTAGAAAACAATTGCAACGCATTCTTTTCCTCTACCTGTTTCTTTATGTGTTTGTCTTCCTAATCAGAGTGTTCCAAAGGCCAGGTCTTTCTTAGTCTTTCTGGTATTCCTAGCTTTTGTAAATGTTTTGGCAGGGAGTATATACTCAACTAATATATTTCAATTGTGTGTAAATCTTGTATATCTATCATAGGTAAAACCAAATATCAGTTGAGATATGGTAGATATTTCAGAGAATTGTTTTTCTCAGTTTCTATATTTTCTGCTGTTGATACTGAAGTCATAGCAAGACCCTTCACTTTACAGCTCTTTCTTATGTAAGGGAAGGGAAACAGCAGGGAAAAAAATGTTTTCACAGAACAACCGCTCAAGGTATCAGTTTCAAAGCCAAACCAAAACAAAAACTCTCCGAGACTTATAAATTATGAAGTGATCACACTTTGGGTTTGTAGAGCATGTTTCATCCTGGGATTCCTTCACTTTCCGATAAATAACTCGTTTATGTTGACAATTCCTTAGAGGAGAACGGGGTAGTAGTATTTCACTGTTGAGAAGAATATGGTTCAGTTCAGTTAAATGGTTTGCCTGGGATCACAGGAGGCTTGTTCTATTTGGTTATTTGGTTAGCAGTTGCTTTTGCTCCAAAAAGTACCATGGTTCCACTATAGAGAACCTATGGAGTAGCCATGGGTTACAGTATGGTCCTTGGGACTTCCTGTATGCGGAACAGCTAGGATGCTTGTTATGTATGTTATGCTGTGTGCTTTGCACTCCACATCTTAACAAAAGTTTTTGTTCGTTAAATAAGGAGCTATAACAATCCAGTTTCTCTGCTCCTGTATCACTTCATCTATATCCTTGCCCTAACATTTGGAGCTCTTTGCCCTCTATCTGTAATCCCTCTGCCCTTAGAACTCCTGCATGCATACAGATTCTTCAAGATAGAATCAGAATTTCAAGTTGTTCTTTGACCTTACTCTCAAAATGCTTTCCTCTCATTGCTGTTCCAATGAGAGATTATTTATGATTTTGAAATATTTTATTGTTGAAGCAGATATTATTGATAGCTTAGAAGTCTCAAGAGACAATCCAGTTATTTTCCATCCATCTGGAGACATATTAAAGTTCCATTGACTTCACCTCAAAGTCTGTCAGTGGTTAGGCATAGTATCATTATTTGTGCCAACATAAAACTAGGTACGTGACTTTGTATTTTAAATTGCACCATCGTAAACATTATTTCAGTGGATCTTCCCAGTAGTTTGGAGGAGTGGAAATCATTGTTTCCATTTACAAATAAAGAAAGTCAAGCTCAACAACATTGCGAAGCTTACACAGAGAGCAGGTACCAGATAGCATGACTAGAATTCAAACAATTAGTTTTGAATTTAGTATCTTCATTATTGTGATGGTTCATTTTCTTTGTCAACTTGATTGAATTGAAACATGTGTAAAAGACTAATACATTCCTCTTCTTGTTGCATAGATTGTTTTAGAGATGACTAATTAGATAGGAAGATCAACTTGGACATGGAAGGAATCATCAGATAGTCTTGGCACAGTTGGTATTAAAATGAAATAAAGAGGAAAAAGTAAGGAGCTTGTGAGTAGGATCACATTGTACATGCCTGTCCTGGGGTAAACAGCTCCTTCCTCCATTATACCATTTCAGTATGATAATTCCCTTTGCCACCTACCTGAAAGATATCGAGTCATTCAGCCATGGATCTTTGAAACTGTGAACCAAATTACCTAGTTTCTCCATTTTGCTTTTTGTAATTTTTCATCACAATAAACACAAGATAATCAATGTAACTCTCATCATAATAATCACCACAGCAGTAATAGCAATTTTTTTGATAGTACCTTTCCCATGTCCCAGGTACTCCATTACATATTTCCAGCAATTCTTACACACTTTTAAAGACAGGACAATATTGTTTACAAAGTGTCACTGTATTTTCATTTAATCTATTGCAATAATCAAAAGAAACTGAAGTCAGGGAGCTGGTAAGTTAGATAAAGTCACAGAATTTGGCAATAGTAGATGATAGATTATTATTTTTCATTTTTAAAATTTGTTTATTTTGTTCATGTATTTATACTTTTTTTTACTTTTAATTTTTTTTTATTGAGCTATATACTTTTCTTTGCTCCCTTCCCTTCCTTTCTGCTCACCTTTTATCCTCTTCCACAGTCTCCATGCTCCCTATTTACTCAAGAGATCCTGTCCTTTTCTATTTTCCATGAAGATCAGATCCATCTATGTCTCTCTTAGGGTCCTCTTTGTTATCTAGGTTCTCTGGGATTGTGAACTGTAGGTTGGTTTTTCATTGCTTTATGTCTAAAAGCCATTTATGAGTGAGTAATAAGATATTTGTCTTTTTGGGTCTGGGTTACCTCCCTCAATATGATGCTTTCTAGATCCAGATGGATGATTTATACTTTTATTTTAATTTATCTTTTATTTTGATAGTGGAATGGCTGATAATATACCAAAAGCTATATATAACTAGCATACATGTCTATGTTTGAAAGTAAGTCCATACCTATGAGATAGTTACATTACACTTCTGTATATATAATCATTAACTATAAGGTTTTTTCACTTATATTTTTGATGATGGCCCAACAGCTATGGTACTAAACTTAAGCAAACAATGCAATATTATCAACTATATATGTTATACTATAAGAAAATCTGCATGACTTATTTTCTTTGCATAACTGAAACAATGTTCTTGCTAGGGTTAATTATCATTGTCAGCTTGGGAGGATTAGAATAAGAAGGAGACCAACTGTAGTTGGGTATGTCTCTGAGGCAGTAGCCACAAAGTTTTCCCTAAGGAAGAATGATTCAAACTAAATGAGAGAGAAGTTATACCATGGGCTGACATCACAGATGAAGTCAAAAAGCCAAAAGCAAGTGGTTCAATAGAACTCATCCATCTCTGTTTCATGACTATGAATACTATGTGACACTGCTTCATGATATGTCACGAGAGTGTATCTTAAAACTGTGAGCCAGAAAAATTTAATTAATAAAAATAAGTAAACAAAAGACATGAGGATCAACAGAATCAAATCAAATATCACAACTTAATCCACATACCTATGAACACTTGATTCTTGAAAAAGAAGCCAAAATTATACAATGGCACAAAGAAAGCATTTTCAGCAAATGGTGCTGACATAACTGGATGTCAGCCTGTAGAAGAGTACAAATAGATCTACCACCCTGCAGAAATTTCAACTCCAAGTAGATCAATGGCCACCACATAAATCCAGTTACACTGAATCTGAACAAAGAGAAATTTGCCTTGAATGCATTGGTACAGGAGACAATGTCCTGAATAGAACACCAGTAGCATACACACTGAGATCCACAATGAATAGATGGGACCTCATGGAACTGAAAAGTTTCTGTAAGGCAAAGGCATTGTCAATAATACAAAATGGCAGTCTACTGAATGGGAAAAGATCTTCCTCAACCCCAAATCTGACAGAGGGCTCCAAAATTTATAAAGAACTCAAGAAACTAGATATCAAAATACAAAATAATCCAATTAAAAATGGGGTATTGATTTAAGCTGAGAATTCTCAACAGAAGAAACTCAAATGATCAAGATACACGTAAAGAACTGTTCAATATTCTTAGCCATAAGGGAAATGCATATCAGAATAACTCTGGGATTTCATCTTATACCTATCAGAATGGCTAAAAAAAAAAAAAAAAAAAAAAAAAAAAAACAAAACACAACACTGATGACATGTTAAGCTGGAGAAGATGTGGAGCAAAGGCGATACTCCTCCACTGCTGGTGGGAGTACAAACCTGGACAGTCACTTTGGAAATTGTTTATGGCAGTTTAGAGATGTTAAGTAGGAGGATAAGAGATATAGGAGAAATAAGAAACAGAAACATGCATTGGGAGGGACACTCAGTGAATACTGAATGTGCCTCATTTATTTTCTACACACATACTTCACTCCAAAAAGGTGAGAGGGGAGGCAACAGACTTCATTAGCATGACACAAGGAATAGTCTTGAATTCTCCAACCTTTGATCCAGGTGGAGTGGATCTACTTCAACACTCAAAATGCTAATTAACCACACCTTAGGCCAGAATCTCTCCTTTGTAGCCACACCTGTTGTGAATAAATTTTAAAGAGCAAAAAGTAAACTCAAACTCTTGAGTTTCAGACAAGGCAGAATAGGCTCACATTTTTGGGTTTTCACAAACTGGGTTGGGGTGGTGATTGGAAAACGAGAGATTCAGTTGCAGGGTTAGAGAGAAAACTGGTGCCGGGAAACGGAGCTACTCAGTGACTCGTGCTGCCATTTATGAAGCATGTTCCGGGTGCAGGTTCCTCTGTTTTTTTCCAGCCTCTTTGGAGGAAATGGGGGGGGGGTGCCAGGAACCAAGCTGTGTCTCTGTTATGAAAAGCCTTATTAATTAAACATTTTAAATGCCATATTCTCTAGGTCTCCGAGCATTTGAGGACTCCTGTTGGGTATATCCTGAACAGCTTACAGGAAGGGTTGATTAGTGTAAGTCTCTAAGTTAACTTTTGTCAATCTGAAATAGATCTTTATAACCTTAAATTTTTATCAGTATATAGGATATATCTTAAAGCAGGGTTGTCTCACATTTATAGTATGTCGTACCGGATCTAACCATGTATTTTTATCATTATTTAAAAGTACATACCAATTTACCAATTTAAAATATTTAAGACTTTTTTGTTGTTGTTTAGAAGCAGATACAACGAACAGAGCTCATTAGGACTATTTAAAACATGTTTTCTTTATTTTTAACAATAAGTACACATGCATGCAGTTGAATTTAAATTGCATCTACATACAAAGTTAAAGCTAGCTTATATTCAAACATACAGTTAAATTAAAAGTCACATGACCCTAGGCTGGCCAGGGTACTGTCTGGGTGCATCTTGCCAGGTGACAGGGGCCAGAATCATGCTTGAATCCTAATACCTGCCATAAAACATATGTGTGCATATGTACTGACAATAATAATAAATTTTTAAAAAGTAAAACAGAAACAAAATAATGTTTAAGAAAATAATAATGGGGATGTGGACTATCAGCTTACTAAAAGTTTACTCAGAAGCCTCCTGAGAGGGACATTTGGTCTAAGAGCTGATTGATGAATGATGCCAATGAGAGAGAGTGATGAGTTTCGTTTTTGAATAGAGTCTGTAATTTTTGTTGAATTCTGTGTTTGATTTGCCAGCAGGCACAACAATATGTCACTTACACAGTATGACAAGCCCAGAGACAATATGGCAGTGGAGATAGGAATCTGGGGACAATTCTTTGTCCTGCTTTGCTGCAGCTTTTTGCTGCTGTTGCTGTTCTACATTGCCCCCATTACACTGGAACCTTCCCAGAGAATTTGTGTTAAACAGATAAAGACAGTCAAGCACAAGAGAACTCAGACTTTGGATCAATGGTCTAGGAAGAAGACCTGTGGACAAGAATGAGAGGCAGTCGGGGTCGCAGCATAGAGAAGGAAGAATAATCATGAGTAAAAGTTTCATAAATAACAGCACAGATAGAAGTGGCAGATCCAACAGACAGGATAAGAGTGATATGAATTTTAAGGGGGTCCTTGGTTCATCAAAAAAGACCCACATTTTTGTATTTTCCATACTTAAACTCAGTCAGCAGCAAAACTCAGATGGAAGTAGGAGTCCGTTTCTGATACTAGAGAGCCAAGGGGTCTTCTTTGGTTGTTTGAGAAAAATAATTTTTTTGGAGTGAAAGTTAAAGATGAGAAGTACCTTTAACAACTAACTCTGGTATTTTTATATGTAGAGAAAGAAAAAAAAAAACTTTTGTTTACTTTAATATTGTTTGTAACACTTTCTGAGTGTTTTATATTTTAATGTGTATGGTATTTTTCTCCCCTACACTTCTGTGGTTAGCCTTTGGAGTGAGGAAGCAGATCCAGGGTGACTGGCATATACTCTCTTAGTGTGTGGCAGAGCTGTGTCTGGATGTGGGAACTGCAGACCTCTGTGCTGATCATTACTCAAAACCACTTCTCAACATTTTCTAAAATTACTTGAAATGGTTGTGATACTTTAAAGAAGATTTATTCATTTTATTTTCTACATATGAATGCTTGACAAGCATGTATTTATGTGTGTACCGCATGGGTATCTGGTGCTCATACAGGCCACAAGAGTACCTCAGATACCCTTGAGCAGGAGTTACAGACAGTTGTGAGAAGTCATGCCAGTGCTGAGAATGAAACTCAGGGTTTCTGGGAAAACCACCAGTGCTCTTAACTGTTGAGCCATCCCTGCAGTTTATGCTGTGAGACTTCAATTGCAGGACAGGTAGGTCAGAAAAGCAACATTGACTTAATACGTGAAGAGATAAATAACAGATAAGTAAGAGATAGTAACAAGTGGTGCTTGTTAGAAGAAATGGCTGCACATATCCCACTGTTCAAAAGACTATGGATGGCAACTCTGGACATGCCAAAACAGATGAAGAAGCCCACAAAGCCTCAACCCTTCATAAAGAACTATAGGTTACCCAGGAAGGCAGGGAGCAAGAGACCTGGTCTTCCCTAGGGAAGAACACCACTTGCTTGTCCAGTGCCAAACAGCCCTGAAACACACATAAAAGTAACTTTATATGGATTGAACAGGCTTTAGTTAAAATTATATACATATATATATATATATATATATATATATATATGCACTCAATAATAATTAGTGAGAAAAGAGGCCATTCATTTAAAGGAGAACAGGGTGGGTTTTATGGGATGGTTTGGAGGAAAAGGAAGAGAGAAGAGTTGTAATGATATTATAATCTCAAAAGCAAACGCTCTGTTCTATCAACTGTGCTTGTATGTCATTGTTTTTCTCCATCTACTGGCATAGCCCCTTCCTCTTCTGCTAGAGACACAGTCCATTTCTAAAATTAGACTTCCAGTTGATAAGTCAGAGGGCTAGAAACGCCCAGAAGTTCAAGACAGCTGATGCAAAGAAGAAAAGAAGGATACGCATGGCTTTTCCAACACTTCACATCCAGTAAGGTGCTAACCAAGGCAGCCTCTAAAGAAAAAAAAACCCATAAATACTGTGATCCCTTGAACAACCCCAACCTTCTCATGTTGCATGTCATTTGCAAAATGAGGTTTTAATAAAGCTGACGAACAAATCCACTGTTGACCCGTCAACAAAATAGGAAGGCTACTTAGGTGTTTGACATTATAAAGAATTAAAGAGACAAGTATGCTAAGAAAATTCAATTGTAGGGGTGTTGCTTCACCAAATAGTCCATTCTACTGTCTTGCTTATTTGTCTATTATTTATTTTCTCACAAGTAAATGATAATGTCATTGATCTCAAATGCTTGGTATGTGCTTACCCACCATCAGCTTCTGTTTGATGAGCTCACCAATGATGAGCTTCAACAGTATTTTCAAGCAACATAAATGACTACGGTCTTAAGGTCCTTTCCTTTGGTTAAATCTTAGCACACACAACCAAGATTGTTTAAAATCTCCTATACAACATCTGGCTAACCATGTTTAAAATTAAGAAGTCTATGAAATAATTTATTCACTTGTCATTTGTATTATTTCCTCACCTGGAGAATAACATTCAACAATATATGTATAGTAATTGTGTCCATTCGTCTAATCTTTATAGTCACAATAAGTTATAGAGGAACATTATTAAAATTGCTATGGAACAGAACTTTTCAAAGCAAATAAATACTACCAATAAAAATATACCAACTAGCCGGGCGGTGGTGGCGCACGCCTTTAATCCCAGCACTCGGGAGGCAGAGGCAGGCGGATCTCCGTGAGTTTGAGACCAGCCTGGTCTACAAGAGCTAGTTCCAGGACAGGCTCCAAAGCCACAGAGAAACCCTGTCTCGAAAAACAAAACAAAAAAAATATATATACCAACTAGATAATGTCATGTCTTGGAATAACATATTCCAATATCTATTTTGATCAGTTTTTATAATTGTTTATGATTTAAAATGCCCCTTCGTTACTTGCAAAATAATAAGATATTAAGATTTTTGAACTGAAATATAAACAAAAATACTCTATTTCAGCATCTCTGGGAGTTATTTTCCTTTCTTTCTTCTTTCCGGCATAGCAGTCAATGCACAGCCCCCCCAGAATTTATTCTAGTTTCACATATGTGAGTTCTAGCTTAAACGTAGAATTCCCCCATGTCTTACTTCTGTATTCTCTTCACTATAGGCAGAGAAGAATCTTTAGTAATAAAATATCTAGCCTGGGTGAATTATGGAGTAGCTCACATTTTATAAAGGTATTCCCACATTGAGTAGACACTAAAATGTGCATAGATTGGTGTTGTTTGGGGGTACTTTTGGTACTTGACTTTTGTGGGTAGCATACAATAATGCATTAATGAATTGACTTCTACTCCAGAAGCCTAGGGAAGAACCAATAAGATATTTTTTTGCTTGTATTTTTTAAAAATATTTATTATAGATACAATATTCTGTCTGTGTGTATGTCTGCAGGCCAGAAGAGGGCAGCAGACCTCATTACAGATGGTTGTGAGCTACCATGTGGTTGCCGGGAATTGAACTCAGGACCTTTGGAAAAGCAGGCAATGCTCTTAACCGCTGAGCCATCTCTCCAGCCCCGATATTTTTTAATCTTTAAAGTAATTGTAGGGGCTGGATAACAAGGCTTGAAATCTGTAGAGCTGGCATGAAGAAAGGAGGACAATGACAACAGGCCAGATCCCCTGAGCACGAGTTGACGTTTAAGAGCTCTGTCAAACCTGAGGTCTATGAACAACTACATGTTATAACCGCATTGCTTTCTAAATAGCTTGCCTTGCATAATTATATATTTTATTATGTGTTTCATAATAGTGAATTTAGCAGTAATTTATAGACTTTAGCATATGGTTCTTAAAAAGAAGTAGAGTAAACCGACATCTGACACTGCTTGTGTGACTAAAAAATTGAGACTACGACATGGACGGGCTCTGTGTGAGCCTTGTCAGTTTGGTTGCTCACCTTCCTGGACCTGGGGGGAGTTGGGAGGACCTTGGACTCAACATAGTGTAGAGAACCCTGATGGCTGTTTGGCCTCAAGAGGGAGGGAGTGGGGGTGTGGGTGGAGGGGAGGGGAGGGAAGGGGGAGGAGGAGGGGAGGAGATGGCAATTTTTAATAAAAAATAAATAAACTGGAAAAAAAATGAAAAAAAAATTGAGACTAAGCCCAGGGCCCTAACGCAAAACCAAATACTCAGATACTGCTCTTTCATAAAATAATTCCTAATAACATTGTGTTATATCTATAGATCAGTGCCTTGCTCAGTCATGATCAGAGAAACTTCCTCCTGCAGTAGATGGAAACACATGCAGATGCCCACAACCAAATAATATGCAGAGAGTAAGAGACCATGAAACTCTCTGCCCTAAATAGTATCTCCATCAAATTCTTCCCCTTAGAGCTCAGGGAACTCTGCAGAAGAGAAGGCAGAAAGAGTACAAGAGCCATAGGGAACAGAGGACACCCAGAAAGCAAGGCTTTCTAAATCAACATGATGAAAGCACATCTGAACTCACAGAGACTGAGGCAGCATGCACAGGGTGTCCATGGGTGCTTTGGTTGTATATCATAGCTTGACATTTTTATGGAATCCCCGAGAGTGTAAATGAGTGAGTCTCTGATTCTTGTGCCTTCTCTCTTGTTCTTCTGGGCTCTTTTCCTTCTGTTGGTTTGTTTTGTCCTATTCCAATGTGTTAGTTTTATCTTATTACAGCTCATATTATTCTATTATTATCCCTTAGAAGCCTATTTGTTTTCTGTTGAGGTGGATCTGGGTGGTAGACAATGTGGGGAAGGTCCTGGAAGGAGTAGTACGATGGGAAGCCATACTCTGAATATATTATGTGAGTAGAAAATCTATTTTAATATAAGGAATAAAAGCGTAAATACATTATTGAAATTAAGTTTTTGATATGTAGTTTCTACCAAAACATGGCTCTTTCTATCTGTTATTCTGGATGTTATTATGGGTGGATTCTATTCTGGTCATTCCAGAAGAAAGATTACTAAAATCTTTGGGGGAGTGATAGTTTTAGCAGTGAGTAGCAGTGGCAGACATATTTGCACACAGCCCGGACAAAGTCTAGGCTCTGCTTTCAGTTCTTCCTCCTCCTTTGCTTTCTTTCCCTTGACTTAAACACAGCAGAAAATGCATCAGTTATGAAGTGCTACAGTAAAACTTAAAATGTCAGGACGCTTTCAAAGCTCTAAAGAATTGAGAACAACCAGTACTTAAAATTAGAGAAAGAGAAGCTACAGGAAAATAAAAACATATCACTTGTGAGGTTGAAAGCAAACACATTTCTCTTTTGAGTGCAAGTCATACTGAAATACTAAGGCTTTAGCTTTTGTCTTAAAGATCTGTTCATTGCTATTTTACTTATTAGCACTTGGAAAATGTGAAAATAGTTGAAGTGGGAGACTCCAGGACAATGTTAGATGTGAGTAGACAAAAAGCATTTCTGATTGCAAATTTATTTCGCGTGGTCAAATTTATTAAGGGGTACTTTCATATTAGCCTTTCTGCTGTGAAACTAAGAAATCCTTTGAAATTAAAATTTCAATAGCACATTAAAAATGCATGATTTTCTATGCAATATAGTTCTTCTGTGCTTGAAGAAAAATCTAAATGGATGCTAATCTAGCAGGTCACCAAGGTTGATAAAACTAAAGGACGATTCATAATGTATATTTATATGCAAAATGATGACACACACAATTTCAGGTTCTTGTAACATGCGTTTCAACAAGGCAGTGACATTAATTTTCATATGTTTTGAACGAGTTGGCCTGCAGTTTATTTGAAAATATGATGCCTCCAAATTAGTTATTTTATTTGAGTTCTGTCCTGGAGACTCATTACAGCTGCCATCTAGCACCCAAAGAAGGACAATCTTGGTTACAGCGGTGTCTAAGAAGTAATGTTTGCAAAGAAAGAAGTGACATATCTTTAAGTCCTAGGAGCTTTAAAAATACTTTCTATGAAATAAATTAAAATTGATAAACTTTTGCAGCATGCTATCACTTGCCAGACAGCATGGTAATAAAAGATAAAAGATGTTTTTTTCTTCTGGTAGCCTGGATGGTACCTTTCAGGATGATGAAAACTGGCTGTAGGGTTAGAGCTCCTAGCTGAGTACCGGATAGGCTTCTTCATGTTCGAGGATATAAGTATGTGTTTTCAGGACTTACTTTCAAGTTGTGGAGGGTAATCTCTGTCTTAGTTAGGTTTCTATTTCTGCAAGGAGACATCATGACCCTCGCAACTCTTATAAAGGAAAACTCTTAGTTGGGGCTTGGTTGCTATCTCAGAGGTTATCAGAATGGTGGGATACATCAGTGTGCAGGCAGACATGGTGTGGAGAAGGAGTTGAGAGTCCTACATTTTGATCCATAGGCAGCAGAAGGAGACTGTGTGCCAGATTGGGTGTAGCTTGATCATATGACACCCCCAAAGCCTACCCTCATAGTAACACACTTCCTCCACCAAAGCCACACCTCTTAACAGCGATGCTCCCTATGGTCCAAGCATTCAAACACATGAGTCTATAGGGGATCATGCCTATTCAAATTTCCACAGTAACCACTAATATTGACCTAGACCCCTTTGGCCAGCGATTCAAAAAAATTGTAACCCATTCCTGACATTATGAGTTGTAATTGATATCATATGATGTCTAGTTGGGTTGTACCCTTCCATTATAAGGTAATTCCATTTAGACTGTTTTTATATATTTAGAAATTTAGAAAGTTTTTACAATAGATTTTCATAAAACTGATATGGTCATTATTTCCCCCTAATAGTATTGAAAATAATTTTAATTTTAATTTTTGAAGTATGTATCGTCTCTGTCTTTGTCTATGATACTCATGTGCAGGTGTCCATGCAGTGCAGAAGAAAGTGTCTGGTCACTGGAAGCTAACGCTATAGGTTGTTGTGATCTGTGTGCTAGGAACAGAACTAGGGTTCACCCCACAGGACCAGAGTGCTCTTAACTGCTGAATTATACCTCTAAGTACCCAGAATTAATATTTTTGTAGAATTTTACTTCATGTCATTAAGGTTTTATTGAAAAGTGTAAATTGTGCTGTTCTTGTGTTGGCTTTCCATACTATAACAATATATACAAGACAATTAACTTTCAAAAAGAAAGATTGATTTGGGGCCATAATTCTCAAGGTTCCAGTCCAAGAGCAGGTGTCACTATTGCTGTGGGCCTCTGGCAAGGGCACCACATTCTGGTGGGGTCTTGTGACATAGCCAAATGTTAATGTCACAAGCCAGGGGGAAAAAAAGAACAGTTGCCTATCATCATTCTCTTGAAGGCCAGTGCACCCTCAATGAGCCCCACGCTCCAAAGCTCTATCTAAAAGAGCTATACCGAGCACTGAGCTTTTAACTTATGGGTTCTTAGGGGACATTCTGTATTTAAAGCTGAGCCACGCTCTGATATTTACTTTGCATTTTATGCCTTTTAGCTTTGAGCACATTAAAAGTTTTCCAAGAATCCCTTGATTATTTCTGGACTCAGGTAGAGATAGTGATCCTGTTTTGTAGTTAAGTCTACTGAGGCCTTAGTGGTAGGAAATTTTGCCATGGTTATGAAGCCTGCCAATGGTATCATTGTAATTTGACATCCTGTCTTTTCCAAAGTTCCATAAAATGATTTCCTCATGGAAAACTAACTTAGAATAGAGAGATACACTGGCTTTATTTAAGATGATTATGAAAAAAGAAAGAAAACACAATTTCTTTCCAACACTGTGTGGGGGAAATTGTTCTATAACAATCAGTTTTAACTAGCATTAAATTTGAAAATAATTGTTAGCTTCATTTCTCGGAGAAGTATCACACTGATTTTTGCTAAACCTGGCACTTAGCACAGCTCACATGCAATTGTGTGATATATTATTATTATGCAGCTCAACATCAGCTGTGCATAAAGCAGTTTCCTTCCCGTGGCATCTGACAAGGTCGGCTTCTGTATGGAAGGTTCGCTTCTTCTATTCAGGAGACATGCACCTGCTGCTGTGTAAATTGTTTAACACAGCCCTCTGTGGTGAATATCAAGGCACTTGTATACTTGGTAGTCTAATGTGATTTTCGCAAACAGTAATTTTGAAATACAAAGTGGTCTCTAGAGGGAGGAAACTTCAGTGGACCGGACCCGTGTTGCCTGCGACAAGGAGACAGGGGCGTGTGGTGGACATCTGTCGTTTTTGTCTGACTAGCATTCACTCTCGATTCTTTTCAAAAAGATGATCTGATTTCCTCTGGGGAACCATTTATTCTCCATTCTAAATTACTCTGTTTTGGTTCACATTCAAGTTGCATCTTCCACACATTTTCAGGCAATGTTATTCTTAGGGATTTCTCTGCAACTGTCAGGGTGCAGAAGGTCACATTCTTGTGGGATGTCCAGTTCAGAGAGAGGATACAAGTCCACATAACTCAATATTGTATAACTTTATGCATGGAGGTAATTATTCCTGAGATAGAAGTTATACAGAAAAAGACACAGAGACATGATGATATCCTCACATAGCTGTATGATTCATTTGTGTTTGAAACGGATTATGCCTTACTCTAAAAGAACACATTTGTGTTAAATCAGCTTCTGCTGATTTTTTTCTACTTGTTAATAAAAGAATTATTTTACACCATGGTTTGTGAGACAATTGTTCTTGTTCCTAGATATATTGGTGAGTGAGAAATTGCAAGATTACATTTTTTAGGGACAATTTTTTTATGGTGTGTAATTAAGCAGCTTTGGGTTCTAGTTAATAATGTATACACCAGCACCCACCTGTTTCATGCAGGAAAACATCCTTTACTGACTGTGTGCTATTTCTGGAGATGGCTCAGAGATAATATCAATCTTTTGTGTGCAGAAGGCAGATGCCTGTTTCTGCAGCAAGGGAAAAGGCTTTCCCATTTTTTTATCCAACTCATTTATTCACTAGCTTTTGATCTCTTAAAATATTAGATTGTTCATGATCATTGAAATGTTTGATGTATAGAGTCCATACTAATTGAACTATCTGTCTGTCTGTCTGTCTGTCTGTCTGTCTGTCTGTCTATCTGTCTGTCTATGGCTGATGTTATGTGCCACTCCACTTTTTGCAATGCTTTTTACACACATCATCAAAAAAATTCTCCCAGTGACTTTAAGACTTTTGTGGATAAATAATTTTTGTTTCCTGTTCTATGACTTGTTTTTAAAGGATCCCCCCCTCCATTCTGATGAACCCAACACAAATGTAGATCCTAGGATTAGAGAAGAGACGTCTGGACCAATATATGGAACATTAAAGCATGTGAGCCCAAACTGCTCAAGTCACGAGTAAATCTGCCTCGTTTTGCCCTATGCAAATAAACATGAAAAATCTATAGTGCATTTAAAAGCATAGTGAAAGAAAAGCAGAGTCAGAAAAGCTTCTTCTTGCTGGGTGGTTACTATAGAGACTAGCAGCTGATGAAATGATTGTGGAGTGCTCAGCCACAAAAGGGGCATCTATATCACAACCCCTTCCTCTAATGTAGAGGGAGCAGCAAGACTGTCTGAACCAGGAGCTGGGGGGCTACTTTAAGGAACAGGGACAAGGCCTTCACAATCACAAACTCACAGTTGTGAATAACTTGCATTGGTATGGATTTTGGTTTCTTGGTACAAATTTAAGAAAAGGGGAGGTGATGTGGGAATGCCCTCTGTGGACTGTGATTACCACTAATGAATAAATAAACTGCCTTAGCCTGTTGATAGGGCAGAACTTAGGTAGATGGGGAGGACTGGACTGAATGCTGAGAGAAAGAAGGGCAGAGTCAGAGGGGCACCATGGAGACATCTTTGGAGATAGATGTGCTGAAACTTTGCTGGTAGGCCATGACCTCGTGGTGATACACAGATCAATCGAAATGGGTTAAATTAAGATGTAAGAGTTAGCCAATAAGAAGCTAGAGATAATGGGCCAAGCAATGATTTAATTAATACAGTTTTTTTGTGATTATTTTGGTTCTGGGTGGCCGGGACAAACAAGCAGCCCCCCCTCCCCTGTAACAAACTATCTTTCTTCTGTCCAATAGAGATCTATATAAGCAGGACTCCCTACCTAGGGAATGCAATTATCCACAATGTCCTGAGTCTTTTTACAACAGTTAACCATCAGATAATTTCAAATAGACATGGCCACAGACCAACTTGACAAAGGCATTTACTCTAGACCCTCTTCCAAGGTAATTCTAAGTTGTGGAAAGTTGGCATTTACAACTAACCAAAGGCATCTGAAAGAAAATATTACACAGGGTAATCTCCTAGGTCATTTCACCGCAGAACCTTCTTTCTCAAAGAATTTCTAGAGTCTTCCTCCCTCGGGAGGCCATTGGTGAACCACATTGCTTGAAAATTCCTATGTTTTTCTCTAACTCTTCCAGTATACAATCTATGATTTGAAAGTGTAGGGAGCTGAAGTAGCTATTATCAGACTTTTCAGGTAGCACATACTTTTCAGTAAGCATAAAAATCTAAGTAATTATATCAGTCAATGATGCAAATCTTGAAGAGTTTTCTTTGGAGTAGAATCTTTGATGCTCTTGAAATTACAGAAATTTGATTCATGTAAAGTTTGTGGATAATTTACCTCATTAAAAAGCATGAAACTAGCTATAGTTATTGACCATGAAAGCAGTGTAGAACACAATGCCTCTACTCAGAGATGCACCTGAAATTTCAGCGCCTATGCACCTGAGATATGAAAATACATGCTTAGAAACAACACATGATATAGCTTGTAATTGGAGAGATGAGTACATCCTGCCTACAAATAATTGTTCACTTATATTTCACTTCACTAATTTTTTCTGCATGGAAAATTGCTAGTGTTATATTTAAAATTTGCAATCATCTTCTGCAATCACTATGCATTTTGGATGCTGCTTATGGTCTTGCTCCCAGAACTCTTTGTATGCTGATACTATCTGTACACATTTCTGCATCTTAATATGCTTCCATCAGCTTATTCCTGCCGCTGCTAATCATGTAATTCACACATTTTAAGAAGTTTACTTAAGGAAAAAGTGACTTATAAACAATGAATTTATTTCATGCTGTTTGCCTTCTCAAGGTGCACTCTCATTCACTGAACTGTTGATTAGAAGTTCTTCAAATGGTTTTCTTTTTCTCTTGAAAGTCGTTTCTTTTCCCCACTGAATATGGATCCAATGCTTTCCACAAGCACTTGAGGGTTTACCATGATGTGGTTTTCAACTGTTTCTACTCTGTTCCATTTCCAGATACATCCCATTATTCCACTTCTTACACTCACTTCAGATACCAAAGTCACTTTCTCCCTGCTGTGTTAGACAGTGAACCTGAATGTTCTCTCCCTGTTCGCTAAATTCTGTTCAGTACAAGGTTCAATCATTCCCAAGTAAACATTTCCTATCTCCTAGACTGTAACCATCAGTGATGTTCGTTCCTGTGAAATGACAACCACATAGGTATTTGCTTTAATGGCCATGTACTCCAGGCTCATTGACGACAGAGTCCCCATCAACCTTTGTAAATTCGGAACCTCATAAGAAGACTGCTATGAATACAATGGATGTTTTATATATATATATATATATATATATATATATATATATATATATATATAAACATTTTGCATAATATGAAAAGTAGATTTTGTTACTTTATTCATGCAGGAATTACTGGTGCCAAAAAGACACAAAGAACTAAATAAGTCATTTTTTTATTCGTTTGTGTTGTTAAATGACTCTAATAAAACTAGTGATTGTTGAAAATTATTTTAACAACCCTTTCTTTTTTACCAGATATTAGATATGGGGATTATATTATGTGAAAATACTTACGTTGCTAAAGAGATTAATGTGTAATATATAAACAGGCATTTTAGAGGGTTCATTAAAAAAGCTTATGCAATGATAGATCTTTGATATCTTGCTTTTGTTGGTACTTTTTAATTTGTATATTAGCTACTGCATACCTAATTTATATGTACTTGAGTCTTCAAGAACTAGATTTTAATTAAGCAGAATGGCAAAAGTTATTTGATTGTTGCAGTACTTTAATATTTTATGAAGAGAATTTTTTTCTAATATTTAAAATTCATTTCTTAAGGAATATCCCTCCAAAAAGAAAAATTAATTGTAACCTTGCATCTCTTGAGTGTTTGCCAGACAGCATTCAGTCTGCAATAGATGCCTTCCAAAACTAATTAAGGAATAACATTATTATCCATACAAACATAACAAAAGCTCTGTGCAAGCACACACTAAGTCTGTGGAAATTCTGTCTGGACCAGCTGTCAGTTTCTGGGCTCCCTTTTTTCCCCATTGAAGACTATTCATAAAGTGGAGATAAACACATCCCCTGCCTGCTATATGGGTGTACCTGAAAATGTTCAATGCCTCAGGGCATTTGGGAGATTATTTTAATGGATTCTTACCAAGTCATGTTTTGACAGTCAATTTAAATACATTTAAGTTAACACTATCCACCTATGCTGAAATCCAGCTGGAAACAGGAAGGCTCTATTGTGAAAGGTTGAAGGAACCAGAAGATAAAGCATTCCATTCAAAATAAAAAACTCAATAAAAGAAACATGAGTTAATCCAATTGCCATGCTTGAGGAAATATAGTTTCCTGGACAAGTACCTAAGCCTATGTCTTGTAGAGCGAGGAAACTCGTCTTATGCACTCATATTTAATTCTCAGTCGCCAGTGAACTCTTGAACCACTGTATTATGACTGTGCATAATAACAGTAAATAGAATATTTTTCTCTCTCACTAACAAAATAAAACATGGCTGGCCTTTGACAAAGTTCTTAGCTTCAGTAATAACATTGTTGTGTTTCCTGTTCACTCACCCAAGGGAAAGCTGCAGGACATTGCTAGGCTGCTTCCATTCTTTCTAACCCCACTTTTTCATACTGAAGTTCAAATCTCTGCTCATTCGTCTTTCATTCTGTGCTCTGACTGATAGTCTGGAAGGGGTGTGGACCCCTTAATAATAAAAACAGTTATTGTAACATGCTACTTTCCTGGCAAGATGAATTTTGTTGTTGTTTTTTAAACCAATTGTGAAAACAAGAAAAATGTTTCTCTTTGAGGATGGCAGGGCTCTTAAATTATTTCAGAATGTCTTACTCACATTAAATAATGACTCTTCACTTGTACACACGAAGGGGCCTCACTAATATTTTGATTAATTAGATGAAGAAATTAAGGAAGCATTGAAGCCATTGTATCTGGAAGAAGTCTCAGGTCTCTGACCCAGCTATAAAATCAGGGCTTAAACTCAGCCTGCTGCCCAGTTTTGTTTTGGATTTGAATATATTTGAGTGTGGTTTGTGTTTTGGACTTATGTTCGTTTTCCTTTATTGTTATATATAATAATGTATCACATCAAAATCCTGGCCAAATAAAATGGTTTATAGTCTTATGTAAATATGCATAATTTGTTCATACTTGAGTATCTAAATATATTACCATTAAGATTACATTATCCAATATTTATTTGCTGAATTCTGTGTCATGTTTTTTAATTCATCTAAGTATCTACATGATTAGTTCAGTTATTTTCAGATAAACCAATTCTTGGTTATTGTTTTTTTTTTTTTAATTCCCCTTGACATTCTCTACTATTTTCTTATTTTCTTCTCCCCTTTCTCCTTTTCTTCGTAATAAGATCTGGGCTGACCTTGAGCTTCATCTCCTCCTTGCTCACATCCCCAGTGCTGAATTGCAGGGATGTGTCACTGCATCTGAAAAGAGGTTCTCTTTCAACTTTAATTTACTCTGTTAAACTATTTAAAATTTTTTATTGTAGCTTTTGTTTATGGTGCTCAGTCCACACATATGCAGCAACAATTAATGAAAAAAGAGACCATGAATTTGAAGGAGACTGGAAAGTTTGTACAGGAGGGTACAGAGGGGAAAACGGAAAGGCAGAAATGCGGCTGTATTATAATCTAAAAATAATAATTAAAAGAAGATTGTGTTAATGTTTTTGTGGGATATTTTTAAAATTAAAATCTGTTGTAGGTAGGATGATTTATATAAGGCTTCTAGCAAAGCTAGGGGGCATATTTAATTTTTGTTTTCTCAACAGATTCAAAGGCACAAGAGTAATTGCTTATTCAAAGGCAAATTAAAAAAAAAAAACAAAGCAGAAGTGTTGGGAAAAGGTAGCCCTTGGAAGCACATCTGTCCATCTTAAAAGGAGAACTGAAACTCATTAAGTAACTGTGCTGTTTTTTACTCTCTGTTGCTTCTTATGTGGCTGCTGGAGATAGTCCACATACAAGAAAATTTGAGAGCAGTCTTGTGTAGCAGTATTTGTAAATATGAAGATTATAAAAACTCCATTCCTGGAATTAGTTGTGGTACTTTTCTAAGAAATGACAGTTGAATTTTGGAGACCTCCCTCACTGTGGTATCCAATTTCTTACACTAAATTCTAACTTGATAATCTGTGTATTATGGGAGTGGCATTGCACACCCATGCAGGGCAGGGTAGTTATATATAAACTCTTTTTTTTTTTTAACAGTTATAGTTTGAGTTTGTTAAATAGTGAGTATGATTAAATCTTTTACATATGTCCTTAGTTTTGGTGATCCCATCTGCCCATCAACTTCTCCCCTACACCCACCTTTTTCTTCTTAGTCCCAAGCCTCCAGTGTTCCCATCTTTTCTTTCCTATCACATGTATTCTACGATGCAATAATTATATATTTAACTGAATTGTGAGCTAGTAGGCTGCCATATGCTTTTCACATCCTTTCTATCTTGAGTCGGTCCTTTTCCCTTCTCCCAGAATTTCCCTATACTTCTGCACCGCTCCTTGCTTAATGATTTCCACCCCTAGTAGTCCACCTCTCTGCTTTTGCCTTGCCCACACTCTACTGTCCTCTCTTAATATGCTCCCCTATCCCTCCACCTGGGCTCCTTTCTAGTATTTCGGTTGCTTTGGTTACTTTTGTGATATGTGTACAGGATAGCCAGCTAAAATTGCAGCTTATATTAAAGAGTTGCTCTCCAGGACCCATTGCTAACTCCGAAACTACAGGTGGGTGAAAAGTGTGCAAAGAAAAAAAAAAAAACATTCCTTCTTGTGGATGTGGCCACTGGTAGAGTCAATGCTCTAGTGGATGTTCCTAAACCCATGCACATATTGGCAACACTAATTGGATGTGAATCTTTAAAAGAAAAACACAACCCACACACAGATTTATCTATAGGTACCTAATATTTTATCCAGGGAGGAATGTGCTTGGGGTC